>NC_088230.1:29720369-29937869 GCF_036934945.1 Oncorhynchus masou masou | reverse complement strand
AGGATTATAAGGTAAATATCCTCCAGGACAAATAAATAGAGGTCAGTCGATGTGTCAAAATTGAGTCATACCCAATGAACGGTCTAGATTTACTATCAACACTCTACTGTATGGAACCCTTAAATGAACCACTACACTGTCATGGACCCCTAAAGGAACCACTGCACTGTCAGGGACCCCTAAAGGAACCACTGCACTGTCAGGGACCCCTAAAGGAACCACTGCACTGTCAAGGACCCCTAAAGGAACCACTGCACTGTCAGGGAACCCTAAAGGAACCACTGCACTGTCAGGGAACCCTAAAGCAACCACTGCACTGTCAGGGACCCCTAAAGGAACCACTGCACTGTCAGGGACCCCTAAAGGAACCACTGCACTGTCAGGGAACCCTAAAGGAACCATAGCACTGTCAGGAACCCCTAAAGGAAACACAGCACTGTCAGGAACCCCTAAAGGAAACATCACTGTCAGGAACCCCTAAAGGAAACACAGCACTGTCTGGAAACCCTAAAGGAACCATAGCACTGTCAGGAACCCCTAAAGGAACCACGTCACTGTCAGGGACCCCTAAAGGAACAACTGCACTGTCAGGGACCCCTAAAGGAACCACTGCACTGTCAGGGACCCCTAAAGGAACCACTGAACTGTCTGGAAACCCTAAAGGGACCACTGCACTGTCAGGAACCCCTAAAGGAACCACTTCACTGTCAGGGACCCCTAAAGGAACCACTGCACTGTCTGGAACCCCTAAAGGAACCACTGCACTGTCTGGAACCCCTAAAGGAACCACTTCACTGTCAGGGACCCCTAAAGGAACCACTTCACTGTCAGGGACCCCTAAACGAACCACTTCACTGTCAGGGACCCCTAAAGGAACCACTGCACTGTCTGGAACCCCTAAAGGAACCACTTCACTGTCAGGGACCCCTAAAGGAACCACTGCACTGTCTGGAAACCCTAAAGGAACCACTTCACTGTCAGGGACCCCTAAAGGAACCACTGCACTGTCTGGAACCCCTAAAGGAACCAGAGCACTGTTAGGAACCCCTAAAGGAACCACTGCACTGTCTGGAAACCCTAAAGGAACCACTGCACTGTCAGGAACCCCTAAAGGAACCACTGCACTGTCTGGAAACCCTAAAGGAACCACTGCACTGTCAGGAACCCCTAAAGGGGGTTTCCGGTTCCGGTTCCGGTTGGAGCGAGCGGTCGCATCTACACTTCGGTCCGCAGGTAGTATAACTTTTCATTACATTTCATTACATTTCGTTATAGTACAACGGTTTGATTTGTCTTATCTTAGCAATTTCTTCTTAGCTAGCTACATAGCCGTCTTTGTATCAACGACAATTGCATATTATCGTATTTCGTCGTCCTAACGTATCTGCCCAGCAGCTAGCTAAGCAGCTAGCTAACATCCACTGTCCACTAGCACTGTAGAAACTATTACACTCAACTGAACGACTCGATTAGCGTAGTGTCAGCTAGCTACATAGTTGTCTTCGCTGTCTTCGTATCCAAGATAATTGTGCAGTTTAGAGTGTGTAGACTTAGAGTGATTATCTTAATTTACCGAGGTTAGCTAGCCAGCTATTTGTCGTCCTTAACGTAGGAAATGCTGCTAGCTAGCTAGCCAACAGCTAGCCAACCTCTACCGAATTGAACTCCAACTACCCGGTCAACATTCCGCGTCGCTCCACAGGTAGTATCACATTTTTCATTTCACTTCATTACAGTACAACGGTTTGATTTGTTTGATCGTAGCTAGCCAGCTACATAGCCGTCTTTGTATCTAAGACAATTGTGTAGTCTAGAGCGATTTTCTAGGTTAGCTGGCCAGCTATTGTCGGTCTTTCAACGTAGCGAGCCAGCTAGCCCCCGAATAGCAGCACTGTAGTAACTATTACAGTACAACGGTTTGTTTTGTTTGATCGTAGCTAGCTAGCTACATAGCCGTCTTTGTATCTAAGACAATTGTGTAGCCTAGAGCGATTTTCTAGGTTAGCTGGCCAGCTATTGTCGTTCTCTTAACGTAGCTAGCCAGCTAGCCCCCGAATAGCAGCACTGTAGTAACTATTACAGTACAACGGTTTGTTTTGTTTGATCGTAGCTAGCTAGCTACATAGCCGTCTTTGTATCTAAGTCAATTGTTTAGCCTAGAGCGATTTTCTAGGTTAGCTACATCGCAGCCACTACCAGCTAGCCTACTCCAGCAGTACTGTATCATTTCAATCATTTTAGTCTATAAGATTCTTGCTACGTAAGCTTAACTTTCTGAACATTCGAGACGTGTAGTCCACTTGTCATTCCAATCTCCTTTGCATTAGCGTAGCCTCTTCTGTACCCTGTCAACTATGTGTCTATCTATCCCTGTTCTCTCCTCTCTGCACAGACCATACAAACACTCCACACCGCGTGGCCGCGGCCACCCTAATCTGGTGGTCCCAGCGCGCACGACCCACGTGGAGTTCCTGGTCTCCGGTAGCCTCTGGAACTGCCGATCTGCGGCCAACAAGGCAGAGTTCATCTCAGCCTATGCCTCCCTCCAGTCCCTCGACTTCCTGGCACTGACGGAAACATGGATCACCACAGATAACACTGCTACTCCTACTGCTCTCTCTTCGTCCGCCCACGTGTTCTCGCACACCCCGAGAGCTTCTGGTCAGCGGGGTGGTGGCACCGGGATCCTCATCTCTCCCAAGTGGTCATTCTCTCTCTCTCCCCTTACCCATCTATCTATCGCCTCCTTTGAATTCCATGCTGTCACAGTTACCAGCCCTTTCAAGCTTAACATCGTTATCATTTATCGCCCTCCAGGTGCCCTCGGAGAGTTCATCAATGAGCTTGATGCCTTGATAAGCTCCTTTCCTGAGGACGGCTCACCTCTCACAGTCCTGGGCGACTTTAACCCCCCACGTCTACCTTTGACTCATTCCTCTCTGCCTCCTTCTTTCCACTCCTCTCCTCTTTTGACCTCACCCTCTCACCTTCCCCCCCTACTCACAAGGCAGGCAATACGCTCGACCTCATCTTTACTAGATGCTGTTCTTCCACTAACCTCATTGCAACTCCCCTCCAAGTCTCCGACCACTACCTTGTATCCTTTTCCCTCTCGCTCTCATCCAACACTTCCCACACTGCCCCTACTCGGATGGTATCGCGCCGTCCCAACCTTCGCTCTCTCTCCCCCGCTACTCTCTCCTCTTCCATCCTATCATCTCTTCCCTCTGCTCATACCTTCTCCAACCTTTCTCCTGAGTCTGCCTCCTCAACCCTCCTCTCTTCCCTTTCTGCATCCTTTGACTCTCTATGTCCCCTATCCTCCAGGCCGGCTCGGTCCTCCCCTCCCGCTCCGTGGCTCGATGACTCATTGCGAGCTCACAGAACAGAGCTCCGGGCAGCCGAGCGGAAATGGAGGAAAACTCGCCTCCCTGCGGACCTGGCATCCTTTCACTCCCTCCTCTCTACATTTTCCTCCTCTGTCTCTGCTGCTAAAGCCACTTTCTACCACTCTAAATTCCAAGCATCTGCCTCTAACCCTAGGAAGCTCTTTGCCACCTTCTCCTCCCTCCTGAATCCTCCTCCCCCTCCCCCCCCTCCTCCCTCTCTGCAGATGACTTCGTCAACCATTTTGAAAAGAAGGTCGACGACATCCGATCCTCGTTTGCTAAGTCAAACGACACCGCTGGTTCTGCTCACACTGCCCTACCCTGTGCTCTGACCTCTTTCTCCCCTCTCTCTCCAGATGAAATCTCGCTTCTTGTGACGGCCGGCCGCCCAACAACCTGCCCGCTTGACCCTATCCCCTCCTCTCTTCTCCAGACCATTTCCGGGGACCTTCTCCCTTACCTCACCTCGCTCATCAACTCATCCCTGACCGCTGGCTACGTCCCTTCCGTCTTCAAGAGAGCGAGAGTTGCACCCCTTCTGAAAAAACCTACACTCGATCCCTCCGATGTCAACAACTACAGACCAGTATCCCTTCTTTCTTTTCTCTCCAAAACTCTTGAACGTGCCGTCCTTGGCCAGCTCTCCCACTATCTCTCTCAGAATGACCTTCTTGATCCAAATCAGTCAGGTTTCAAGACTAGTCATTCAACTGAGACTGCTCTTCTCTGTATCACGGAGGCGCTCCGCACTGCTAAAGCTAACTCTCTCTCCTCTGCTCTCATCCTTCTAGACCTATCGGCTGCCTTCGATACTGTGAACCATCAGATCCTCCTCTCCACCCTCTCCGAGTTGGGCATCTCCGGCGCGGCCCACGCTTGGATTGCGTCCTACCTGACAGGTCGCTCCTACCAGGTGGCGTGGCGAGAATCTGTCTCCTCGCCACGCGCTCTCACCACTGGTGTCCCCCAGGGCTCTGTTCTAGGCCCTCTCCTATTCTCGCTATACACCAAGTCACTTGGCTCTGTCATAACCTCACATGGTCTCTCCTATCATTGCTATGCAGACGACACACAATTAATCTTCTCCTTTCCCCCTTCTGATGACCAGGTGGCGAATCGCATCTCTGCATGTCTGGCAGACATATCAGTGTGGATGACGGATCACCACCTCAAGCTGAACCTCGGCAAGACGGAGCTGCTCTTCCTCCCGGGGAAGGACTGCCCGTTCCATGATCTCGCCATCACGGTTGACAACTCCATTGTGTCCTCCTCCCAGAGCGCTAAGAACCTTGGCGTGATCCTGGACAACACCCTGTCGTTCTCAACCAACATCATGGCGGTGGCCCGTTCCTGTAGGTTCATGCTCTACAACATCCGCAGAGTACGACCCTGCCTCACACAGGAAGCGGCGCAGGTCCTAATCCAGGCACTTGTCATCTCCCGTCTGGATTACTGCAACTCGCTGTTGGCTGGGCTCCCTGCCTGTGCCATTAAACCCCTACAACTCATCCAGAACGCCGCAGCCCGTCTGGTGTTCAACCTTCCCAAGTTCTCTCACGTCACCCCGCTCCTCCGCTCTCTCCACTGGCTTCCAGTTGAAGCTCGCATCCGCTACAAGACCATGGTGCTTGCCTACGGAGCTGTGAGGGGAACGGCACCGCAGTACCTCCAGGCTCTGATCAGGCCCTACACCCAAGCAAGGGCACTGCGTTCATCCACCTCTGGCCTGCTCGCCTCCCTACCATTGAGGAAGTACAGTTCCCGCTCAGCCCAGTCAAAACTGTTCGCTGCGCTGGCCCCCAATGGTGGAACAAACTCCCTCACGACGCCAGGACAGCGGAGTCAATCACCACCTTCCGGAGACACCTGAAGCCCCACCTCTTCAAGGAATACCTAGGATAAGATAAGTAATCCTTCTCACCACCCCCCCCTTAATGATTTAGATACACTATTGTAAAGTGGCTGTTCCACTGGATGTCAGAAGGTGAATTCACCAATTTGTAAGTCGCTCTGGATAAGAGCGTCTGCTAAATGACTTAAATGTAATGTAAATGTAAGGAACCACTGCACTGTCTGGAAACCCTAAAGGAACCACTGCACTGTCAGGAACCCCTAAAGGAACCACTGCACTGTCAGGAACCCCTAAAGGAACCACTGCACTGTCAGGAACCCCTAAAGGAACCACTGCACTGTCAGGGACCCCTAAAGGAACCACTGCACTGTCAGGAACCCCTAAAGGAACCACTTCACTGTCAGGGACCCCTAAAGGAACCACTGCACTGTCACGAACCCCTAAAGGAACCACTTCACTGTCAGGGACCCCTAAAGGAACCACTGCACTGTCACGAACCACTAAAGGAACCACTATACTGTCAGGGACCCCTAAAGGAACCACTGCACTGTCAGGGACCCCTAAAGGAACCACTGTACTGTCAGGGACCCCTAAAGGAACCCCTGCACTGTCAGGGACCCCTAAAGGAACCACTGCACTGTCTGGAACCCCTAAAGGAACCACTGCACTGTCTGGAAACCCTAAAGGAACCATAGTACTGTCAGGAACCCCTAAAGGAACCACTGCACTGTCAGGGACCCCTAAAGGAACCACTGCACTGTCACGAACCCCTAAAGGAACCACTGTACTGTCAGAGACCCCTAAAGGAACCCCTGCACTGTCTGGAACCCCTAAAGGAACCACTGCACTGTCAGGAACCCCTAAAGGGACCACTGCACTGTCTGGAAACCCTAAAGGAACCACTGCACTGTCAGGGACCCCTAAAGCATTTTTTAAAATAAATAAATAAAATATTATTGATTTAAAAAAAATTATATATATATATATATGACATTTTCAAACAGTCCATATATATTTTCCAAAGGGGCTATACATTTGGGTGAGTCTTTTGTCTCGCTTGAGTAGCCTCGTTTCACATCCTGAAATAACATTAAACCATCTAGTGTTCAGTGCAATAACAACACAATGTCAAATACAGGTATCCTAGTCAAATAATTAACATCCAATCACATTAACCATTACTCTCTCGTGGGAATTCCACTAACGGTCCTAACATCCAATCACATTAACCATTACTCTCTCGTGGGAATTCCACTAACGGTCCTAACATCCTATCACATTAACCGTTCCTCTCTCGTGGGAATTCCACTAACGGTCCTAACATCCAATCACATTAACCGTTCCTCTCTCGTGGGAATTCCACTCAAGGTCCTAACATCCAATCACATTAACCGTTCCTCTCTCGTGGGAATTCCACTAACGGTCCTAACATCCAATCACATTAACCGTTACTCTCTCGTGGGAATTCCACTAACGGTCCTAACATCCAATCACATTAACCGTTACTCTCTCGTGGGAATTCCACTAACGGTCCTAACATCCAATCACATTAACCGTTCCTCTCTCGTGGGAATTCCACTAACGGTCCTAACATCCAATCACATTAACCATTACTCTCTCGTGGGAATTCCACTAACGGTCCTAACATCCAATCACATTAACCGTTCCTCTCTCGTGGGAATTCCACTAACGGTCCTAACATCCAATCACATTAACCGTTCCTCTCTCGTGGGAATTCCACTAACGGTCCTAACATCCAATCACATTAACCGTTCCTCTCTCGTGGGAATTCCACTAACGGTCCTAACATCCAATCACATTAACCGTTCCTCTCTCGTGGGAATTCCACTAACGGTCAGTATGAAGCCAAACGTAGCTGCTGCTCATTCCATTTGTTTGAAAACGGATAAATGGTTAAGAAAAGTAAGGCCCACGTCCATAGAGACACATAGCAGCTCTACCAGTAGTACTGCTACTACCAGCAGTACTACACCTGCACCTGTCAACGACACAAATTGTTCTGCTTCCACGTGCACATCCAATGCTAGTATCAGTAATTCTACATTTGTTGTAAGTCCAGCTAGCATTGACACTGACAGTTGTGAATCTGATGCAGCCGAAGTGCCACTGCCCCCTTACCTGGGAAAGCGCTGAACAACAGACAGGGACATTTGACCATCAAAGAGGTTCAAATATGATGAGAACTACATTGATTTGGGGTTCACTTATATTGGGAGAAGTGCCTTTCCTCAGACACAGGGTATTATATATACAAAAGTACTATCTCACAACACGTTGAAACCTTCACTCTTGCGCAGACATTTAGAAACAAAACATGCCAATTTGGAAAATAAGTCCTAGGAGTTTTTTGAGCTAGAATTAAGTCGACTTTTGAGTAGTAAGACATGTATAAAAGCAACAGATACCATTAATAAGAAGGGGCTCGAAGTGTCTGATATGGTGAGCTACCGAGTGGCCAGGACAGGCAGGCCCATACTATTGTAGAGGAGTGGCTAGGACAGGCAGGCCCATACTATTGTAGAGGAGTGGCTAGGACAGGCAGGCCCATACTATTGTAGAGGAGTGGCCAGGACAGGCAGGCCCATACTATTGTAGAGGAGTGGATAGGACAGGCAGGCCCATACTATTGTAGAGGAGTGGCTAGGACAGGCAGGCCCATACTATTGTAGAGGAGTGGCTAGGACAGGCAGGCCCATACTATTGTAGAGGAGTGGCTAGGACAGGCAGGCCCATACTATTGTAGAGGAGTGGCCAGGACAGGCAGGCCCATACTATTGTAGAGGAGTGGCTAGGACAGGCAGGCCCATACTATTGTAGAGGAGTGGCTAGGACAGGCAGGCCCATACTATTGTAGAGGAGTGGCCAGGACAGGCAGGCCCATACTATTGTAGAGGAGTGGCTAGGACAGGCAGGCCCATACTATTGTAGAGGAGTGGCTAGGACAGGCAGGCCCATACTATTGTAGAGGAGTGGCTAGGACAGGCAGGACCCATACTATTGTAGAGGAGTGGCCAGGACAGGCAGGCCCATACTATTGTAGAGGAGAGGCTAGGACAGGCAGGCCCATACTATTGTAGAGGAGTGGCCAGGACAGGCAGGCCCATACTACTGTAGAGGAGTGGCCAGGACAGGCAGGCCCATACTATTGTAGAGGAGTGGCTAGGACAGGCAGGCCCATACTATTGTAGAGGAGAGGCTAGGACAGGCAGGCCCATATTATTGTAGAGGAGTGGCTAGGACAGGCAGGCCCATACTATTGTAGAGGAGTGGCTAGGACAGGCAGGCCCATACTATTGTAGAGGAGAGGCTAGGACAGGCAGGCCCATACTATTGTAGAGGAGTGGCCAGGACAGGCAGGCCCATACTATTGTAGAGGAGTGGCTAGGACAGGCAGGCCCATACTATTGTAGAGGAGTGGCTAGGACAGGCAGGCCCATACTATTGTAGAGGAGTGGCTAGGACAGACAGGCCCATACTATTGTAGAGGTGTGGCTAGGACAGGCAGGCCCATACTATTGTAGAGGAGTGGCTAGGACAGGCAGGCCCATACTATTGTAGAGGAGTGGCTAGGACAGGCAGGCCCATACTATTGTAGAGGAGTGGCCAGGACAGGTAAGACCCATACTATTGTAGAGGAGTGGCCAGGACAGGCAGGCCCATACTATTGTAGAGGAGTGGCCAGGACAGGCAGGCCCATACTATTGTAGAGGAGTGGCTAGGACAGGCAGGCCCATACTATTGTAGAGGAGTGGCTAGGACAGGCAGGCCCATACTATTGTAGAGGAGTGGCTAGGAAAGGCAGGCCCATACTATTGTAGAGGAGTGGCCAGGACAGGCAGGCCCATACTATTGTAGAGGAGTGGCCAGGACAGGCAGGCCCATACTATTGTAGAGGAGTGACTAGGACAGGCAGGCCCATACTATTGTAGAGGAGTGGCTAGGACAGGCAGGCCCATACTATTGTAGAGGAGTGGCTAGGACAGGCAGGCCCATACTATTGTAGAGGAGTGGCCAGGACAGGCAGGCCCATACTATTGTAGAGGAGTGGATAGGACAGGCAGGCCCATACTATTGTAGAGGAGTGGCTAGGACAGGCAGGCCCATACTATTGTAGAGGAGTGGCTAGGACAGGCAGGCCCATACTATTGTAGAGGAGTGGCTAGGACAGGCAGGCCCATACTATTGTAGAGGAGTGGCCAGGACAGGCAGGCCCATACTATTGTAGAGGAGTGGCTAGGACAGGCAGGCCCATACTATTGTAGAGGAGTGGCCAGGACAGGTAAGACCCATACTATTGTAGAGGAGTGGCCAGGACAGGCAGGCCCATACTATTGTAGAGGAGTGGCCAGGACAGGCAGGCCCATACTATTGTAGAGGAGTGGCTAGGACAGGCAGGCCCATACTATTGTAGAGGAGTGGCTAGGACAGGCAGGCCCATACTATTGTAGAGGAGTGGCTAGGAAAGGCAGGCCCATACTATTGTAGAGGAGTGGCCAGGACAGGCAGGCCCATACTATTGTAGAGGAGTGGCCAGGACAGGCAGGCCCATACTATTGTAGAGGAGTGACTAGGACAGGCAGGCCCATACTATTGTAGAGGAGTGGCTAGGACAGGCAGGCCCATACTATTGTAGAGGAGTGGCTAGGACAGGCAGGCCCATACTATTGTAGAGGAGTGGCCAGGACAGGCAGGCCCATACTATTGTAGAGGAGTGGATAGGACAGGCAGGCCCATACTATTGTAGAGGAGTGGCTAGGACAGGCAGGCCCATACTATTGTAGAGGAGTGGCTAGGACAGGCAGGCCCATACTATTGTAGAGGAGTGGCTAGGACAGGCAGGCCCATACTATTGTAGAGGAGTGGCCAGGACAGGCAGGCCCATACTATTGTAGAGGAGTGGCTAGGACAGGCAGGCCCATACTATTGTAGAGGAGTGGCTAGGACAGGCAGGCCCATACTATTGTAGAGGAGTGGCCAGGACAGGCAGGCCCATACTATTGTAGAGGAGTGGCTAGGACAGGCAGGCCCATACTATTGTAGAGGAGTGGCTAGGACAGGCAGGCCCATACTATTGTAGAGGAGTGGCTAGGACAGGCAGGACCCATACTATTGTAGAGGAGTGGCCAGGACAGGCAGGCCCATACTATTGTAGAGGAGAGGCTAGGACAGGCAGGCCCATACTATTGTAGAGGAGTGGCCAGGACAGGCAGGCCCATACTACTGTAGAGGAGTGGCCAGGACAGGCAGGCCCATACTATTGTAGAGGAGTGGCTAGGACAGGCAGGCCCATACTATTGTAGAGGAGAGGCTAGGACAGGCAGGCCCATATTATTGTAGAGGAGTGGCTAGGACAGGCAGGCCCATACTATTGTAGAGGAGTGGCTAGGACAGGCAGGCCCATACTATTGTAGAGGAGAGGCTAGGACAGGCAGGCCCATACTATTGTAGAGGAGTGGCCAGGACAGGCAGGCCCATACTATTGTAGAGGAGTGGCTAGGACAGGCAGGCCCATACTATTGTAGAGGAGTGGCTAGGACAGGCAGGCCCATACTATTGTAGAGGAGTGGCTAGGACAGACAGGCCCATACTATTGTAGAGGTGTGGCTAGGACAGGCAGGCCCATACTATTGTAGAGGAGTGGCTAGGACAGGCAGGCCCATACTATTGTAGAGGAGTGGCTAGGACAGGCAGGCCCATACTATTGTAGAGGAGTGGCCAGGACAGGTAAGACCCATACTATTGTAGAGGAGTGGCCAGGACAGGCAGGCCCATACTATTGTAGAGGAGTGGCCAGGACAGGCAGGCCCATACTATTGTAGAGGAGTGGCTAGGACAGGCAGGCCCATACTATTGTAGAGGAGTGGCTAGGACAGGCAGGCCCATACTATTGTAGAGGAGTGGCTAGGAAAGGCAGGCCCATACTATTGTAGAGGAGTGGCCAGGACAGGCAGGCCCATACTATTGTAGAGGAGTGGCCAGGACAGGCAGGCCCATACTATTGTAGAGGAGTGACTAGGACAGGCAGGCCCATACTATTGTAGAGGAGTGGCTAGGACAGGCAGGCCCATACTATTGTAGAGGAGTGGCCAGGACAGGCAGGCCCATACTATTGTAGAGGAGTGGCCAGGACAGGCAGGCCCATACTATTGTAGAGGAGTGACTAGGACAGGCAGGCCCATACTATTGTAGAGGAGTGGCTAGGACAGGCAGGCCCATACTATTGTAGAGGAGTGGCTAGGACAGGCAGGCCCATACTATTGTAGAGGACTGGCCAGGACAGGCAGGCCCATACTGTTGTAGAGGAGTGCTAGGACAGGCAGGCCCATACTATTGTAGAGGAGTGGCTAGGACAGGCAGGCCCATACTATTGTAGAGGAGTGGCCAGGACAGGCAGGCCCATACTATTGTAGAGGAGTGGCTAGGACAGGCAGGCCCATACTATTGTAGAGGAGTGGCTAGGACAGGCAGGCCCATACTATTGTAGAGGAGTGGCCAGGACAGGCAGGCCCATACTATTGTAGAGGAGTGGCCAGGACAGGCAGGCCCATACTATTGTAGAGGAGTGGCTAGGACAGGCAGGCCCATACTATTGTAGAGGAGTGGCTAGGACAGGCAGGCCCATACTATTGTAGAGGAGTGGCTAGGACAGGCAGGCCCATACTATTGTAGAGGAGTGGCTAGGACAGGCAGGCCCATACTATTGTAGAGGAGTGGCCAGGACAGGCAGGCCCATACTATTGTAGAGGAGTGGCTAGGACAGGCAGGCCCATACTATTGTAGAGGAGTGGCCAGGAAGGGCAGGCCCATACTATTGTAGAGGAGTGGCCAGGACAGGCAGGCCCATACTATTGTAGAGGAGTGGCCAAGACAGGCAGGCCCATACTATTGTAGAGGAGTGGCCAGGACAGGCAGGCCCATACTATTGTAGAGGAGTGGCCAGGACAGGCAGGCCCATACTATTGTAGAGGAGTGGCTAGGACAGGCAGGCCCATACTATTGTAGAGGAGTGGCTAGGACAGGCAGGCCCATACTATTGTAGAGGAGTGGCTAGGACAGGCAGGCCCATACTATTGTAGAGGAGTGGCTAGGACAGGCAGGCCCATACTATTGTAGAGGAGTGGCTAGGACAGGCAGGCCCATACTATTGTAGAGGAGTGGCTAGGACAGGCAGGCCCATACTATTGTAGAGGAGTGGCTAGGACAGGCAGGCCCATACTATTGTAGAGGAGTGGCTAGGACAGGCAGGCCCATACTATTGTAGAGGACTGGCCAGGACAGGCAGGCCCATACTGTTGTAGAGGAGTGGCTAGGACAGGCAGGCCCATACTATTGTAGAGGAGTGGCTAGGACAGGCAGGCCCATACTATTGTAGAGGAGTGGCCAGGACAGGCAGGCCCATACTATTGTAGAGGAGTGGCTAGGACAGGCAGGCCCATACTATTGTAGAGGAGTGGCCAAGACAGGCAGGCCCATACTATTGTAGAGGAGTGGCCAGGACAGGCAGGCCCATACTATTGTAGAGGAGTGGCCAGGACAGGCAGGCCCATACTATTGTAGAGGAGTGGCTAGGACAGGCAGGCCCATACTATTGTAGAGGAGTGGCTAGGACAGGCAGGCCCATACTATTGTAGAGGAGTGGCCAGGACAGGCAGGCCCATACTATTGTAGAGGAGTGGCTAGGACAGGCAGGCCCATACTATTGTAGAGGAGTGGCTAGGACAGGCAGGCCCATACTATTGTAGAGGAGTGGCCAGGACAGGCAGGCCCATACTATTGTAGAGGAGTGGCCAGGACAGGCAGGCCCATACTATTGTGGAGGAGTGGCGAGGACAGGCAGGCCCATACTATTGTAGAGGAGTGGCTAGGACAGGCAGGCCCATACTATTGTAGAGGAGTGGCTAGGACAGGCAGGCCCATACTATTGTAGAGGAGTGGCTAGGACAGGCAGGCCCATACTATTGTAGAGGAGTGGCTAGGACATGCAGGCCCATACTATTGTAGAGGAGTGGCTAGGACAGGCAGGCCCATACTATTGTAGAGGAGTGGCCAGGACAGGCAGGCAGGCCCATACTATTGTAGAGGAGTGGCTAGGACAGGCAAGCCCCATACTATTGTAGAGGAGTGGCTAGGACAGGCAGGCCCATACTATTGTAGAGGAGTGGCTAGGACAGGCAGGCCCATACTATTGTAGAGGAGTGGCTAGGACAGGCAGGCCCATACTATTGTAGAGGAGTGGCTAGGACAGGCAGGCCCATACTATTGTAGAGGAGTGGCTAGGACAGGCAGGCCCATACTATTGTAGAGGAGTGGCTAGGACAGGCAGGCCCATACTATTGTAGAGGAGTGGCTAGGACAGGCAGGCCCATACTATTGTAGAGGAGTGGCTAGGACAGGCAGGCCCATACTATTGTAGAGGAGTGGCGAGGACAGGCAGGCCCATACTATTGTAGAGGAGTGGCTAGGACAGGCAGGCCCATACTATTGTAGAGGAGTGGCTAGGACAGGCAGGCCCATACTATTGTAGAGGAGTGGCTAGGACAGGCAGGCCCATACTATTGTAGAGGAGTGGCTAGGACAGGCAGGCCCATACTATTGTAGAGGAGAGGCTAGGACAGGCAGGCCCATACTATTGTAGAGGAGTGGCTAGGACAGGCAGGCCCATACTCTTGTAGAGGAGTGGCTAGGACAGGCAGGCCCATACTATTGTAGAGGAGTGGCTAGGACAGGCAGGCCCATACTATTGTAGAGGAGTGGCTAGGACAGGCAGGCCCATACTATTGTAGAGGAGTGGCTAGGACAGGCAGGCCCATACTATTGTAGAGGAGTGGCTAGGACATGCAGGCCCATACTATTGTAGAGGAGTGGCTAGGACAGGCAGGCCCATACTATTGTAGAGGAGTGGCCAGGACAGGCAGGCAGGCCCATACTATTGTAGAGGAGTGGCTAGGACAGGCAAGCCCCATACTATTGTAGAGGAGTGGCTAGGACAGGCAGGCCCATACTATTGTAGAGGAGTGGCTAGGACAGGCAGGCCCATACTATTGTAGAGGAGTGGCTAGGACAGGCAGGCCCATACTATTGTAGAGGAGTGGCTAGGACAGGCAGGCCCATACTATTGTAGAGGAGTGGCTAGGACAGGCAGGCCCATACTATTGTAGAGGAGTGGCTAGGACAGGCAAGCCCCATACTATTGTAGAGGAGTGGCTAGGACAGGCAGGCCCATACTATTGTAGAGGAGTGAATAGGACAGGCAGGCCCATACTATTGTAGAGGAGTGGCTAGGACAGGCAGGCCCATACTATTGTAGAGGAGTGGCTAGGACAGGCAGGCCCATACTATTGTAGAGGAGTGGCTAGGACAGGCAGGCCCATACTATTGTAGAGGAGTGGCTAGGACAGGCAGGCCCATACTATTGTAGAGGAGTGGCTAGGACAGGCAGGCCCATACTATTGTAGAGGAGTGGCTAGGACAGGCAGGCCCATACTATTGTAGAGGAGTGGCGAGGACAGGCAGGCCCATACTATTGTAGAGGAGTGGCTAGGACAGGCAGGCCCATACTATTGTAGAGGAGTGGCTAGGACAGGCAGGCCCATACTATTGTAGAGGAGTGGCTAGGACAGGCAGGCCCATACTATTGTAGAGGAGTGGCTAGGACAGGCAGGCCCATACTATTGTAGAGGAGAGGCTAGGACAGGCAGGCCCATACTATTGTAGAGGAGTGGCTAGGACAGGCAGGCCCATACTCTTGTAGAGGAGTGGCTAGGACAGGCAGGCCCATACTATTGTAGAGGAGTGGCTAGGACAGGCAGGCCCATACTATTGTAGAGGAGTGGCTAGGACAGGCAGGCCCATACTATTGTAGAGGAGTGGCTAGGACAGGCAGGCCCATACTATTGTAGAGGAGTGGCTAGGACAGGCAGGCCCATACTATTGTAGAGGAGTGGCCAGGACAGGCAGGCCCATACTATTGTAGAGGAGTGGCTAGGACAGGCAGGCCCATACTATTGTAGAGGAGTGGCTAGGACAGGCAGGCCCATACTATTGTAGAGGAGTGGCCAGGACAGGCAGACCCATACTATTGTAGAGGAGTGGCTAGGACAGGCAGGCCCATACTATTGTAGAGGAGTGGCTAGGACAGGCAGGCCCATACTATTGTAGAGGAGTGGCTAGGACAGGCAGGCCCATACTATTGTAGAGGAGTGGCCAGGACAGGCAGGCCCATACTATTGTAGAGGAGTGGCTAGGACAGGCAGGCCCATACTATTGTAGAGGAGTGGCTAGGACAGGCAGGCCCATACTATTGTAGAGGAGTGGCCAGGAAGGGCAGGCCCATACTATTGTAGAGGAGTGGCCAGGACAGGCAGGCCCATACTATTGTAGAGGAGTGGCCAAGACAGGCAGGCCCATACTATTGTAGAGGAGTGGCCAGGACAGGCAGGCCCATACTATTGTAGAGGAGTGGCCAGGACAGGCAGGCCCATACTATTGTAGAGGAGTGGCTAGGACAGGCAGGCCCATACTATTGTAGAGGAGTGGCTAGGACAGAAAGGCCCATACTATTGTAGAGGAGTGGCTAGGACAGGCAGGCCCATACTATTGTAGAGGAGTGGCTAGGACAGGCAGGCCCATACTATTGTAGAGGAGTGGCTAGGACAGGCAGGCCCATACTATTGTAGAGGAGTGGCTAGGACAGGCAGGCCCATACTATTGTAGAGGAGTGGCTAGGACAGGCAGGCCCATACTATTGTAGAGGAGTGGCTAGGACAGGCAGGCCCATACTATTGTAGAGGACTGGCCAGGACAGGCAGGCCCATACTGTTGTAGAGGAGTGGCTAGGACAGGCAGGCCCATACTATTGTAGAGGAGTGGCTAGGACAGGCAGGCCCATACTATTGTAGAGGAGTGGCCAGGACAGGCAGGCCCATACTATTGTAGAGGAGTGGCTAGGACAGGCAGGCCCATACTATTGTAGAGGAGTGGCCAAGACAGGCAGGCCCATACTATTGTAGAGGAGTGGCCAGGACAGGCAGGCCCATACTATTGTAGAGGAGTGGCCAGGACAGGCAGGCCCATACTATTGTAGAGGAGTGGCTAGGACAGGCAGGCCCATACTATTGTAGAGGAGTGGCTAGGACAGGCAGGCCCATACTATTGTAGAGGAGTGGCCAGGACAGGCAGGCCCATACTATTGTAGAGGAGTGGCTAGGACAGGCAGGCCCATACTATTGTAGAGGAGTGGCTAGGACAGGCAGGCCCATACTATTGTAGAGGAGTGGCCAGGACAGGCAGGCCCATACTATTGTAGAGGAGTGGCCAGGACAGGCAGGCCCATACTATTGTGGAGGAGTGGCGAGGACAGGCAGGCCCATACTATTGTAGAGGAGTGGCTAGGACAGGCAGGCCCATACTATTGTAGAGGAGTGGCTAGGACAGGCAGGCCCATACTATTGTAGAGGAGTGGCTAGGACAGGCAGGCCCATACTATTGTAGAGGAGTGGCTAGGACATGCAGGCCCATACTATTGTAGAGGAGTGGCTAGGACAGGCAGGCCCATACTATTGTAGAGGAGTGGCCAGGACAGGCAGGCAGGCCCATACTATTGTAGAGGAGTGGCTAGGACAGGCAAGCCCCATACTATTGTAGAGGAGTGGCTAGGACAGGCAGGCCCATACTATTGTAGAGGAGTGGCTAGGACAGGCAGGCCCATACTATTGTAGAGGAGTGGCTAGGACAGGCAGGCCCATACTATTGTAGAGGAGTGGCTAGGACAGGCAGGCCCATACTATTGTAGAGGAGTGGCTAGGACAGGCAGGCCCATACTATTGTAGAGGAGTGGCTAGGACAGGCAGGCCCATACTATTGTAGAGGAGTGGCTAGGACAGGCAGGCCCATACTATTGTAGAGGAGTGGCTAGGACAGGCAGGCCCATACTATTGTAGAGGAGTGGCGAGGACAGGCAGGCCCATACTATTGTAGAGGAGTGGCTAGGACAGGCAGGCCCATACTATTGTAGAGGAGTGGCTAGGACAGGCAGGCCCATACTATTGTAGAGGAGTGGCTAGGACAGGCAGGCCCATACTATTGTAGAGGAGTGGCTAGGACAGGCAGGCCCATACTATTGTAGAGGAGAGGCTAGGACAGGCAGGCCCATACTATTGTAGAGGAGTGGCTAGGACAGGCAGGCCCATACTCTTGTAGAGGAGTGGCTAGGACAGGCAGGCCCATACTATTGTAGAGGAGTGGCTAGGACAGGCAGGCCCATACTATTGTAGAGGAGTGGCTAGGACAGGCAGGCCCATACTATTGTAGAGGAGTGGCTAGGACAGGCAGGCCCATACTATTGTAGAGGAGTGGCTAGGACATGCAGGCCCATACTATTGTAGAGGAGTGGCTAGGACAGGCAGGCCCATACTATTGTAGAGGAGTGGCCAGGACAGGCAGGCAGGCCCATACTATTGTAGAGGAGTGGCTAGGACAGGCAAGCCCCATACTATTGTAGAGGAGTGGCTAGGACAGGCAGGCCCATACTATTGTAGAGGAGTGGCTAGGACAGGCAGGCCCATACTATTGTAGAGGAGTGGCTAGGACAGGCAGGCCCATACTATTGTAGAGGAGTGGCTAGGACAGGCAGGCCCATACTATTGTAGAGGAGTGGCTAGGACAGGCAGGCCCATACTATTGTAGAGGAGTGGCTAGGACAGGCAAGCCCCATACTATTGTAGAGGAGTGGCTAGGACAGGCAGGCCCATACTATTGTAGAGGAGTGAATAGGACAGGCAGGCCCATACTATTGTAGAGGAGTGGCTAGGACAGGCAGGCCCATACTATTGTAGAGGAGTGGCTAGGACAGGCAGGCCCATACTATTGTAGAGGAGTGGCTAGGACAGGCAGGCCCATACTATTGTAGAGGAGTGGCTAGGACAGGCAGGCCCATACTATTGTAGAGGAGTGGCTAGGACAGGCAGGCCCATACTATTGTAGAGGAGTGGCTAGGACAGGCAGGCCCATACTATTGTAGAGGAGTGGCGAGGACAGGCAGGCCCATACTATTGTAGAGGAGTGGCTAGGACAGGCAGGCCCATACTATTGTAGAGGAGTGGCTAGGACAGGCAGGCCCATACTATTGTAGAGGAGTGGCTAGGACAGGCAGGCCCATACTATTGTAGAGGAGTGGCTAGGACAGGCAGGCCCATACTATTGTAGAGGAGAGGCTAGGACAGGCAGGCCCATACTATTGTAGAGGAGTGGCTAGGACAGGCAGGCCCATACTCTTGTAGAGGAGTGGCTAGGACAGGCAGGCCCATACTATTGTAGAGGAGTGGCTAGGACAGGCAGGCCCATACTATTGTAGAGGAGTGGCTAGGACAGGCAGGCCCATACTATTGTAGAGGAGTGGCTAGGACAGGCAGGCCCATACTATTGTAGAGGAGTGGCTAGGACAGGCAGGCCCATACTATTGTAGAGGAGTGGCCAGGACAGGCAGGCCCATACTATTGTAGAGGAGTGGCTAGGACAGGCAGGCCCATACTATTGTAGAGGAGTGGCTAGGACAGGCAGGCCCATACTATTGTAGAGGAGTGGCCAGGACAGGCAGACCCATACTATTGTAGAGGAGTGGCTAGGACAGGCAGGCCCATACTATTGTAGAGGAGTGGCTAGGACAGGCAGGCCCATACTATTGTAGAGGAGTGGCCAGGACAGGCAGGCCCATACTATTGTAGAGGAGTGGCCAGGACAGGCAGGCCCATACTATTGTAGAGGAGTGGCGAGGACAGGCAGGCCCATACTATTGTAGAGGAGTGGCTAGGACAGGCAGGCCCATACTATTGTAGAGGAGTGGCTAGGACAGGCAGGCCCATACTATTGTAGAGGAGTGGCCAGGACAGGCAGGCCCATACTATTGTAGAGGAGTGGCTAGGACAGGCAGGCCCATACTATTGTAGAGGAGTGGCGAGGACAGGCAGGCCCATACTATTGTAGAGGAGTGGCTAGGACAGGCAGGCCCATACTATTGTAGAGGAGTGGCTAGGACAGGCAGGCCCATACTATTGTAGAGGAGTGGCTAGGACAGGCAGGCCCATACTATTGTAGAGGAGTGGCTAGGACAGGCAGGCCCATACTATTGTAGAGGAGTGGCTAGGACAGGCAGGCCCATACTATTGTAGAGGAGTGGCTAGGACAGGCAGGCCCATACTATTGTAGAGGAGTGGCTAGGACAGGCAGGCCCATACTATTGTAGAGGAGTGGCTAGGACAGTCAGGCCCATACTATTGTAGAGGAGTGGCTAGGACAGGCAGGCCCATACTATTGTAGAGGAGTGGCTAGGACAGGCAGGCCCATACTATTGTAGAGGAGTGGCCAGGACAGGCATGCCCATACTATTGTAGAGGAGTGGCCAGGACAGGCAGGCCCATACTATTGTAGAGGAGTGGCCAAGACAGGCAGGCCCATACTATTGTAGAGGAGTGGCTAGGACAGGCAGGCCCATACTATTGTAGAGGAGTGGCCAGGACAGGCAGGCCCATACTATTGTAGAGGAGTGGCTAGGACAGGCAGGCCCATACTATTGTAGAGGAGTGGCTAGGACAGGCAGGCCCATACTATTGTAGAGGAGTGGCCAGGACAGGCAGGCCCATACTATTGTAGAGTAGTGGCTAGGACAGGCAGGCCCATACTATTGTAGAGGAGTGGCTAGGACAGGCAGGCCCATACTATTGTAGAGGAGTGGCCAGGACAGGCAGGCCCATACTATTGTAGAGGAGTGGCCAGGACAGGCAGGCCCATACTATTGTAGAGGAGTGGCGAGGACAGGCAGGCCCATACTATTGTAGAGGAGTGGCTAGGACAGGCAGGCCCATACTATTGTAGAGGAGTGGCTAGGACAGGCAGGCCCATACTATTGTAGAGGAGTGGCTAGGACAGGCAGGCCCATACTATTGTAGAGGAGTGGCTAGGACAGGCAGGCCCATACTATTGTAGAGGAGTGGCTAGGACAGGCAGGCCCATACTATTGTAGAGGAGTGGCTAGGACAGGCAGGCCCATACTATTGTAGAGGAGTGGTCAGGACAGGCAGGCCCATACTATTGTAGAGGAGTGGCTAGGACAGGCAGGCCCATACTATTGTAGAGGAGTGGCGAGGACAGGCAGGCCCATACTATTGTAGAGGAGTGGCTAGGACAGGCAGGCCCATACTATTGTAGAGGAGTGGCTAGGACAGGCAGGCCCATACTATTGTAGAGGAGTGGCTAGGACAGGCAGGCCCATACTATTGTAGAGGAGTGGCTAGGACAGGCAGGCCCATACTATTGTAGAGGAGTGGCTAGGACAGGCAGGCCCATACTATTGTAGAGGAGTGGCTAGGACAGGCAGGCCCATACTATTGTAGAGGAGTGGCTAGGACAGGCAGGCCCATACTATTGTAGAGGAGTGGCTAGGACAGGCAGGCCCATACTATTGTAGAGGAGTGGCTAGGACAGGCAGGCCCATACTATTGTAGAGGAGTGGCTAGGACAGGCAGGCCCATACTATTGTAGAGGAGTGGCTAGGACAGGCAGGCCCATACTATTGTAGAGGAGAGGCTAGGACAGGCAGGCCCATACTATTGTAGAGGAGTGGCTAGGACAGGCAGGCCCATACTCTTGTAGAGGTGTGGCTAGGACAGGCAGGCCCATACTATTGTAGAGGAGTTGCTAGGACAGGCAGGCCCATACTATTGTAGAGGAGTGGCTAGGACAGGCAGGCCCATACTATTGTAGAGGAGTGGCTAGGACAGGCAGGCCCATACTATTGTAGAGGAGTGGCTAGGACAGGCAGGCCCATACTATTGTAGAGGAGTGGCTAGGACAGGTAGGCCCATACTATTGTAGAGGAGTGGCTAGGACAGGCAGGCCCATACTATTGTAGAGGAGTGGCGAGGACAGGCAGGCCCATACTATTGTAGAGGAGTGGCTAGGACAGGCAGGCCCATACTATTGTAGAGGAGTGGCTAGGACAGGCAGGCCCATACTATTGTAGAGGAGTGGCTAGGACAGGCAGGCCCATACTATTGTAGAGGAGTGGCTAGGACAGGCAGGCCCATACTATTGTAGAGGAGTGGCTAGGACAGGCAGGCCCATACTATTGTAGAGGAGTGGCTAGGACAGGCAGGCCCATACTATTGTAGAGGAGTGGCTAGGACAGGCAGGCCCATACTATTGTAGAGGAGTGGCTAGGACAGGCAGGCCCATACTATTGTAGAGGAGTGGCTAGGACAGGCAGGCCCATACTGTTGTAGAGGAGAGGCTAGGACAGGCAGGCCCATACTATTGTAGAGGAGTGGCTAGGACAGGCAGGCCCATACTCTTGTAGAGGAGTGGCTAGGACAGGCAGGCCCATACTATTGTAGAGGAGTGGCTAGGACAGGCAGGCCCATACTATTGTAGAGGAGTGGCTAGGACAGGCAGGCCCATACTATTGTAGAGGAGTGGCTAGGACAGGCAGGCCCATACTATTGTAGAGGAGTGGCTAGGACATGCAGGCCCATACTATTGTAGAGGAGTGGCTAGGACAGGCAGGCCCATACTATTGTAGAGGAGTGGCCAGGACAGGCAGGCAGGCCCATACTATTGTAGAGGAGTGGCTAGGACAGGCAAGCCCCATACTATTGTAGAGGAGTGGCTAGGACAGGCAGGCCCATACTATTGTAGAGGAGTGGCTAGGACAGGCAGGCCCATACTATTGTAGAGGAGTGGCTAGGACAGGCAGGCCCATACTATTGTAGAGGAGTGGGTAGGACAGGCAGGCCCATACTATTGTAGAGGAGTGGCCAGGACAGGCAGGCCCATACTATTGTAGAGGAGTGGCTAGGACAGGCAGGCCCATACTATTGTAGAGGAGTGGCTAGGACAGGCAGGCCCATACTATTGTAGAGGAGTGGCTAGGACAGGCAGGCCCATACTATTGTAGAGGAGTGGCTAGGACAGGCAGGCCCATACTATTGTAGAGGAGTGGCTAGGACAGGCAGGCCCATACTATTGTAGAGGAGTGGCTAGGACAGGCAGGCCCATACTATTGTAGAGGAGTGGCTAGGACAGGCAGGCCCATACTATTGTAGAGGAGTGGCTAGGACAGGCAGGCCCATACTATTGTAGAGGAGTGGCTAGGACAGGCAGGCCCATACTATTGTAGAGGAGTGGCTAGGACAGGCAGGCCCATACTATTGTAGAGGAGTGGCTAGGACAGTTAGGCCCATACTATTGTAGAGGAGTGGCTAGGACAGGCAGGCCCATACTATTGTAGAGGAGTGGCTAGGACAGGCAGGCCCATACTATTGTAGAGGAGTGGCTAGGACAGGCAGGCCCATACTCTTGTAGAGGAGTGGCTAGGACAGGCAGGCCCATACTATTGTAGAGGAGTGGCTAGGACAGGCAGGCCCATACTATTGTAGAGGAGTGGCTAGGACAGGCAGGCCCATACTATTGTAGAGGAGTGGCTAGGACAGGCAGGCCCATACTATTGTAGAGGAGTGGCTAGGACATGCAGGCCCATACTATTGTAGAGGAGTGGCTAGGACAGGCAGGCCCATACTATTGTAGAGGAGTGGCCAGGACAGGCAGGCAGGCCCATACTATTGTAGAGGAGTGGCTAGGACAGGCAGGCCCATACTATTGTAGAGGAGTGGCTAGGACAGGCAGGCCCATACTATTGTAGAGGAGTGGCTAGGACAGGCAGGCCCATACTATTGTAGAGGAGTGGCTAGGACAGGCAGGCCCATACTATTGTAGAGGAGTGGCCAGGACAGGCAGGCCCATACTATTGTAGAGGAGTGGCTAGGACAGGCAGGCCCATACTATTGTAGAGGAGTGGCTAGGACAGGCAGGCCCATACTATTGTAGAGGAGTGGCTAGGACAGGCAGGCCCATACTATTGTAGAGGAGTGGCCAGGACAGGCAGGCAGGCCCATACTATTGTAGAGGAGTGGCTAGGACAGGCAGGCCCATACTATTGTAGAGGAGTGGCTAGGACAGGCAGGCCCATACTATTGTAGAGGAGTGGCTAGGACAGGCAGGCCCATACTATTGTAGAGGAGTGGCTAGGACAGGCAGGCCCATACTATTGTAGAGGAGTGGCCAGGACAGGCAGGCCCATACTATTGTAGAGGAGTGGCTAGGACAGGCAGGCCCATACTATTGTAGAGGAGTGGCTAGGACAGGCAGGCCCATACTATTGTAGAGGAGTGGCTAGGACAGGCAGGCCCATACTATTGTAGAGGAGTGGCCAGGACAGGCAGGCCCATACTATTGTAGAGGAGTGGCCAGGACAGGCAGGCCCATACTATTGTAGAGGAGTGGCTAGGACAGGCAGGCCCATACTATTCTGGAGAATTCGTCCTGCTGCCGCGGATATGGTTGGGACAATGCTGGGGGAAAAGGCCCAAAAACCTGTACAGCCAATGCTTTCATCAAACAACACTGTTTCACAACTCATCAGTGACATGGCAGGAGATGTTTGAAACCATTTTTGCTTTGCATCCAAGCCAGTGAATTCTATGCTTTACAGCTGGATGAGTCAACAGACGTAGCGGGCCTGGCACAGCTCCTGGTATATGTCTGTTGGGTTTATGGGGGGTCAATTAAGGAAGACATCCTCTTCTGCAAACCACTGGAAACCAGGACAACATGAAAGGGTATTTTTAAATCCTGTTAAGCACAGGCAAAATCCTTCCTGCTGTAAGATGAAATAATCTTACAGCAGGACAATAACCTAAAACCCAAGGCCAAATCTACACTGGAGTTGTTTACCAAGAAGACAATGAATGTTCCCAAGTGGCCGAATTACAGGTTTTACTTACAGTGCCTTGCGAAAGTATTCGGCCCGCTTGAACTTTAAGACCTTTTGCCACATTTCAGGCTTCAAACATAAAGATATAAAACTGTATTTTTTTGTGAAGAATCAACAACAAGTGGGACACAATCATGAAGTGGAACGACATTTATTGGATATTTCAAACTTTTTTAACAAATCAAAAACGGAAAAATTGGGCGTGCAAAATTATTCAGCCCCCTGAAGTTAATACTTTGTAGCGCCACCTTTTGCTGCGATTACAGCTGTAAGTCGCTTGGGGTATGTCTCTATCAGTTTTGCACGTCGAGAGACTGAATTTTTTTCCCATTCCTCCTTGCAAAACAGCTCGAGCTCAGTGAGGTTGGATGGAGAGCATTTGTGATCAGCAGTTTTCAGTTCTTTCCACAGATTCTCGATTGGATTCAGGTCTGGACTTTGACTTGGCCATTCTAACACCTGGATATGTTTATTTTTGAACCATTCCATTGTTGATTTTGCTTTATGTTTTGGATCATTGTCTTGTTGGATGACAAATCTCCATCCCAGTCTCAGGTCTTTTGCAGACTCCATCAGGTTTTCTTCCAGAATGGTCCTGTATTTGGCTCCATCCATCTTACCATCAATTTTAACCATCTTCCCTGTCCCTGCTGAAGAAAAGCAGGCCCAAACGATGATGCTGCCACCACCATGTTTGACAGTGGGGATGGTGTGGTCAGGGTGATGAGCTGTGTTGCTTTTACGCCAAACATAACGTTTTGCATTGTTGCCAAAAAGTTCAATTTTGGTTTCATCTGACCAGAGCACCTTCTTCCACATGTTTGGTGTGTCTCCCAGGTGGCTTGTGGCAAACTTTAAACGACACTTTTTATGGATATCTTTAAGAAATGGCTTTCTTCTTGCCACTCTTCCATAAAGGCCAGATTTGTGCAATATACTGATTGTTGTCCTATGGACAGAGTCTCCCACCTCAGCTGTAGATCTCTGCAGTTCATCCAGAGTGATCATGGGCCTCTTGGCTGCATCTCTGATCAGTCTTCTCCTTGTATGAGCTGAAAGTTTAGAGGGACGGCCAGGTCTTGGAAGATTTGCAGTGGTCTGATACTCCTTCCATTTCAATATTATCGCTTGCACAGTGCTCCTTGGGATGTTTAAAGCTTGGGAAATCTTTTTTTGTATCCAAATCCGGCTTTAAACTTCTTCACAACAGTATCTCGGACCTGCCTGGTGTGTTCCTTGTTCTTCATGATACTCTCTGCGCTTT
This sequence comes from Oncorhynchus masou masou, assembly GCF_036934945.1. Lineage (NCBI taxonomy): Eukaryota > Metazoa > Chordata > Actinopteri > Salmoniformes > Salmonidae > Oncorhynchus > Oncorhynchus masou. The sequence continues at coordinate 29,912,523 of NC_088230.1, read as the reverse complement.
TAACGGACCTCTGAGACTATCACAGTGCAGGTGCATTTATACGAAGACTTGATTACACACAGGTGGATTGTATTTATCATCATTAGTCATTTAGGTCAACATTGGATCATTCAGAGATCCTCACTGAACTTCTGGAGAGAGTTTGCTGCACTGAAAGTAAAGGGGCTGAATAATTTTGCACGCCCAATTTTTCAGTTTTTGATTTGTTAAAAAAGTTTGAAATATCCAATAAATGTCATTCCACTTCATGATTGTGTCCCACTTGTTGTTGATTCTTCACAAAAAATACAGTTCTATATCTTTATATTTGAAGCCTGAAATGTGGCAAAAGGTCGCAAAGTTCAAGGGGGCCGAATACTTTCGCAAGGCACTGTAAATACCCTTGAAAATGTATGACAAGATCCCTACTTGTAACACAATAAAATGTGGAAAAGTCAAGGGGTGTGAATACTTTCTGAAAGCACTGTTGGTCCACTATATTTGTGACCTTACAGTAGCTGGTATTCAGTCCAGAAGCCAGTACAAAAAAAAGAACAATTTACAAGTTAACTTTTTTTAACCACACACACTTGTCATATTATTTTTATTCATTTTATTTATTTCACATGTATTTATAATGGAAGGGTTAGCTGGTATTCAGTCCAGTAACCACACACCCTTGTCGTATAATGGAAGGGTTAGCTGGAATTCAGTCTAGTAACCACACACCCTTGTCGTATTATGGAAGGGTTAGCTGGTATTCAGTCCAGTAACCACACACCCTTGATATATTATGGAATGGTTAGCTGGTATTCAGTCCAGTAACCACACACCCTTGATATATTATGGAATGGTTAGCTGTTATTCAGTCCAGTAACCACACACCCTTGATATATTATGGAAGGGTTAGCTGTTATTCAGTCCAGTAACCACACACCCTTGATATATTATGGAATGGTTCGCTGTTATTCAGTCCAGTAACCACACACCCTTGATATATTATGGAATGGTTAGCTGTTATTCAGTCCAGTAACCACACACCTTTGTCGTATTATGGAAGGGTTAGCTGTTATTCAGTCCAGTAACCACACACCCTTGATATATTATGGAATGGTTAGCTGTTATTCAGTCCAGTAACCACACACCCTTGATATATTATGGAATGGTTAGCTGTTATTCAGTCCAGTAACCACACACCCTTGTCGTATTATGGAAGGGTTAGGGTTAGCTGGTATTCAGTCCAGTAACCACACACCCTTGTCGTAATATGGAAGGGTTAGCTGGTATTCAGTCCAGTAACCACACACCCTCAATATATTACAGAATGGTTAGCTGGTATTCTGTTCAGTAACCACACACCCTTAAAATATTATGGAATGGTTAGCTGGTTTTCAGTCCAGTAACCACACACCCTTGTCATATTATGGAATGGTTAGCTGGTATTCAGTCCAGTAACCACACACCCTTGTTGTATTATGGAATGGTTAGCTGGTATTCAGGCCAGTAACCACACACCCTTGTTGTATTATGGAAGGGTTAGCTGGTATTCAGTCCAGTAACCACACACCCTTGGTAGTTTATGGAAGGGTTAGCTGCTTTTCAGTCCAGTAACCACATACCTTTGATTACCAACAACGACGAGACGGCCTACAGGGAGGAAGGAGGTGAGGGCCCTCGGAGTGTGGTGTCAGGAAAACAACCTCACACTCAACGTCAACAAAACTAAGGAGATGATTGTGGACTTCAGGAAACAGCAGAGGGAACACCCCCCTATCCACATCGATGGAACAGTAGTGGAGAGGGTAGTAAGTTTTAAGTTCCTCGGCGTACACATCACAGACAAACTGAATTGGTCCACGCACACAGACAGCATCGTGAAGAAGGCGCAGCAGCGCCTCTTCAACCTCAGGAGGCTGAAGAAATTTGACTTGTCACCAAAAGCACTCACAAACTTCTACAGATGCACAAACGAGAGCATCCTGTCGGGCTGTATCACCGCCTGGTACGGCAACTGCTCCGCCCACAACCGTAAGGCTCTCCAGAGGGTAGTGAGGTCTGCACAACGCATCATCGGGGGCAAACTATCTGCCCTCCAGGACACCTACACCACCCGATGTTACAGGAAGGCCATAAAGATCATCAAGGACAACAACCACCCGAGCCACTGCCTGTTCACCCCGCTATCATCCAGAAGGCGAGGTCAGTACAGGTGCATCAAAGCTGGGACCGAGAGACTGAAAAACAGCTTCTATCTCAAGGCCATCAGACTGTTAAACAGCCACCACTAACATTGTGTGGCTGCTGCCAACACACTGACTCAACTCCAGCCACTTTAGTAATGGGAATTGATGTAAAAATATATCACTAGCCACTTTAAACAATGCTACTTAATATAATGTTTACATAACCTACATTATTTATCTCATATGTATACGTATATACTGTACTCTATATCATCTACTGCATCTTTATGTAATACATGTATCACTAGCCACTTTAAACTATGCCACTTTGTTTACATACTCATCTCATATGTATATACTGTACTCGATACCATCTACTGCATCTTGCCTATGCCGCTCTGTACCATCACTCATTCATATATCTTTATGTACATATTCTTTATCCCTTTACACTTGTGTGTATAAGGTAGTAGTTTTGGATTTGTTAGTGAGATTACTCGTTGGTTATTACTGCATTGTCGGAACTAGAAGCACAAGAATTTCTCTACACTCGCATTAACATCTGCATGTGACAAATAACATTTGATTTGATTTGTCGTATTATGGAAGGGTTAGCTGGTTTTCAGTCCAGTAACCACACACCCTCGATATATTATGGAATGGTTAGCTGGAATTCAGTCCACTAACCACACACCCTTGATATATTATGGAATAGTTAGCTGGTATTTAGTCCAGTAACCACACACCTTTGGTAGTTTATGGAAGGGTTAGCTGGTATAGAGTCCAGTAACCACACACACTTGTCGTATTATGGAAGTATCTACTGTACCTGTGAGCAGAGCAAATCAAACACAACTGTACGTCTTGCTCTACACTTCACCATAACCATCTATTGGAAGCACTAGCAATGGACACAACCCCCAAAACATACAGCGGGGCAAAAAAGTATTTAGTCAGCCACCAATTGTGCAAGTTCTCCCACTTAAAAAGATGAGAGAGGCCTGTAATTTGCATCATAGGTACACTTCAACTATGACAGACAAAATGAGAAGAAAAAAAATCCAGAAAATCACATTGTAGGATTTTTAATGAATTTATTTGCAAATTATGGTGGAAAATAAGTATTTGGTCAATAACAAAAGTCTATCTCAATACTTTGTTATATACCCTTTGTTGGCAATGACAGTAGTCAAACATTTTCTGTAAATCTTCCCAAGGTTTTCATTCCTCCATGCAGATCTCCTCTAGAGCAGTGATGTTTTGGGGCTGTTGCTGGGCAACACGGACTTTCAACTCCCTCCAAAGATTTTCTATGGGGTTGAGGTCTGGAGACTGGCTAGGCCACTCCAGGACCTTGAAATGCTTCTTACGAAGACACTCCTTCGTTGCCCGGTCGGTGTGTTTGGGATCATTGTCATGCTGAAAGACCCAGCCACGTTTCATCTTCAATGCCCTTGCTGTTGGAAGGAGGTTTTCATTCAAAATCTCACGATACATGGCCCCATTCATTCTTTCCTTTACACGGATCAGTCGTCCTGTTCCCTTTGCAGAAAAACAGCCCCAAAGCATGATATTTCCACCCCCATGCTTCACAGTAGGTACGGTGTTCTTTGGATGCAACTCAACATTCTTTGTCCTCCAAACACGACGAGTTGAGTTTTTACCAAAAATATCTATTTTGGTTTCATCTGACCATATGACATTCTCCAAATCTTCTTCTGGATCATCCAAATGCTCTAGCAAACTTCAGACGGGCCTGTACATGTACTGGCTTAAGCAGGGGGACACGTCTGGCACTGCAGGATTTGAGTCCCTGGCGGCATAGTGTGTTACTGATTGTAGGCTTTGTTACTTTGGTCCCAGCTCTCTGCAAGTCATTCACTAGGTCCCCCCGTGTGGTTCTGGGATTTTTAATCACCGTTCTTATGATCATTTTGACCCCACGGGGTGAGATTTTGCATGGAGCCCCAGATCGAGGGAGATTATCAGTGGTCTTGTATGTCTTCCATTTCCTAATAATTGCTCCCACAGTTGATTTCTTCAAACCAAGCTGCTTACCTATTGCAGATTCAGTCTTCCCAGACTGGTGCAGGTCTACAATTTTGTTTCTGGTGTCCTTTGACAGCTCTTTGGTCTTGGCCATAGTGGAGTTTGGAGTGTGACTATTTGAGGTTGTGGACAGGTGTCTTTTATACTGATAACAAGTTCAAACAGGTGCCATTAATACAGGTAACAAGTGGAGGACAGAGGAGCCTCTTAAAGAGTCTGTCATGGTTGAAGTGTACCTATGATGAAAATTACAGGCCTCTCTCATCTTTTTAAGTGGGAGAACTTGCACAATTGGTGGCTGACTAAATATTTTTTTGCCCCACTGTATGTGCCAACGTTTTCCAGAAACTCTGCAGAAAGAATGTGGTGTCAGCTCTGACATGGCACCTTGAGTATGAAAATCCCTTTGGTTATTGAGCTACTGTAAGTGAAGTGGATTTACCTCCAGTAACAGAATTACGGTAACGGAATTACATCACAGCTCCCTAATCTGTAATACACAGAAATGTACAATTATGGATATGAATGCAATTCTCCTCATGTTTCAAAAGTTTGGACATCACAGAGCAGCACACCAAAGTGAAGTACAGTGTAGTGTACCAATTTGTAAGTCGCTCTGGATAAGAGCGTCTGCTAAATGACTTAAATGTAAAATGTAAATGTAGTGCAATACAGAAGAGCAGAGCACAGAAGAGTAGAGTTCAGTACATTGCAGTAGAGAACAGTAGAGTAGTGGTTCCCAATCAGGGGTACTAGGCCAACCTGGGCGTACTTGACCTATCCACATAGGCTACTTGAGACCATAGGCTTACTGGTAAAATGCACATGTGGGAGTACTTCAAAGGTACTCCGGGCAGAGCAAAATTAATTTGGGTGCACAGCAATCAAAAAAGTTTGGGAACACTATACTGTACTCTACTCTACTGTACTATACTCTACTTTTATTTACTGTACTATATTGTATTGTACTGTACTGTATTGTACTGCACTACTGTATTGTACCATACTGTGCTCTACTCACTGTACTGTATTGTACTGTATTCTACAAGGCTCTACTCACTGTACTTGTACTGTACTAAACAATTTGTCAAACATAATGTATGTCTATCATAGGTTCAGATTCGACACAGTCTGGTCTGGCCAAGGTAGACTGACCAAATTTCTACTACTTTTCAATGTCCATGGACATCCTTTGTCCGTCGGTGCACAGTCAGCAGTTGAGGATGCTGGTTACAGTAAAGGGAAAGAGAGGCTCATGGGTATGTGCCAGAGCTGGAAAAGTTGATATTAACTGGAGAGTGAGAGCGAGAGTCAGAGAGAGGGGGGTTGTCCAGACTCAGACTGTTTCAACACTCTTAGTTTGACCATAAGATGACAGAAAAACAAAGAAAACAGTTATGAGCTGAGCCTCACAGAATGCCAGTGGAAGGTAGCACATGACTCTATTGTGGTTTGTGACTATTATGATTTCCCATTGTAGCCAATTCAGTTGCAGTAAATGCATTACCAATTTGGTCATGGAATTATGAGTTTTAATCACGTAATAATTCATAAAAGCAAACTAGTAAAATCACTCCAACTAAATGGAAGGTCTACCATTACTTGCTACTTCTGTGAACTTTCATTATCCTCCCTCTTCATGTGAGTTTATGAGTGAAATCATAAAATATCTTAAAGATATGCAGATTTTTGGCAACAGAATTACAGTCAAAGTCGGAAGTTTACATACACTTAGGTTGGAGTCATTAAAACTCCTTTTTCAACCAATCCACAATTTTCTTGTTAACAAACTATAGTTCTGGAAAGTCGGTTAGGACATCTACTTTGCGCATGACACAAGGAGTTTTTCCAACAATTGTTTACAGCCAGATTATTTCACTGTATCACAATTCCAGTGGGTCAGAAGTTTACATACACTGAGTTGACTGAGCCTTTAAACAGCTTGGAAAATTCCAGAAAATTATGTCATGGCTTTAGAAGCTTCTGATAGGCTAATTCACATAATTTGAGTCACTTGGAGGTGTACCTGTGGATGTATTTCAAGGGCTACCTCCAATCTCAGTGCCTCTTTGCTTGACATCATGGGAAAATCAAAAGAAATCAGCCAAGAACTCAGAAAAACAATTGTAAACCTCCTCAAGTCTGGTTCATCCTTGGGAGCCATTTCCAAATGCCTGAAGGACCATGTTCATTTGTACAAACAATAGTATGCAAGTATAAACACCATGGGACCACGCAGCTGTCATACCGCTCAGGAAGGAGACACGTTCTGTCTCCTAGAGATGAATAAACTTTGGTGCAAAAAGTGCATATCAATCCCAGAACAACAGCAAAGGACCCTGTGAAGATTCTGGAGGAAACAGGTACAAAAGTATCTATATCCACAGTAAAATGAGTCCTATAACAACATAAACTGAAAGACCGCTCAGCAAGGAAGAAGCCACTGCTCCAAAATAGCAATAAAAAAGCCAGACTATGGTTTGCAACTGCACATGGGGACAAAGACTGTACTTTTTGAGAAATGTCCTCTGGTCTGATGAAACAAAAATATAACTGTTTTGCCATAATGACCATTGTTATGTTTGGAGGAAAAAGGGGGGAGCTTGCAAGCCGAAGAACACCATCCCAACCGTGAAGCACGGGGATGGCAGCATCATGTTGTGTGGGTGCGTTGCTGCAGGAGGGACTGGTGCACTTCACAAAATAGATGGTATCATGAGGTAGGAAAATGATGTGGCTATATTGAAGCAAAATCTCAAGACATCAGTCAGTTAAAGCTTGGTCGCAAATGGGTCTTCCAAATGGACAATTACCCCAAGCATACTTCCAAAGTTGTGGCAAAATGGCTTAAGGTCAACAAACTTAAGGTGTTGGAGTGGCCATCACAAAGCCCTGACCTCAATCCTATAGACAATTTGTGGGCAGAACTGAAAAAGTGTGTGCGAGCAAGGAGGCCTACAAACCTGACTCAGTTACAACAGCTTTGTCAGGAGGAATGGGCCAAAATTCACCCAACTTATTGTGGGAAGATTGTGGAAGGCTACCCGAAACATTTGACCCAAGTTAAACAATTCAAAGGCAATGCTACCAAATACTAATTGAGGGTATGTAAACTTCTTACCCACTGGGAATGTGATGAAAGAAATAAAAGCTGAAATAAGTCATTCTCTTTACTATTCTTCTGACATTTCACGCTGTTAAAATAAAGTGGTGATCCCAACTGACCTAAGACAGGGAATTTTTACTAGCATTAAATGTCAGGAATTGTGAAAAACTGAGTTTAAATGTATTTGGCTAAGGTGTATGTAAACTTCCGACTTCAACTGTACATGGAAACGCCCAGCCGTAACATCCTCATCAAACCTCACCTACTGAGGCAACGTTGCAACAGGGTTTGTGAGAGTGAACATACATAGATTTTATCCCCCTGCGTGTTCTAGAGATATTTATAAACTGTGTGATTCGAGCACTGAATGCTGATTGGCTGACAGCCATGGTATAGCAGACCATACACCACGGTATGACAAAACATTTATTTTTTTCTGCTCTATTTACATTGGTAACCAGTTTGTAATAGCAATAAGGCCCTTTTGGTGGTTTGTGGTATATGGCCAATATACCACGGCTAAGGGCTGTATCCAGTCACTCCTCGTTGAGTCGTGCTTAAGAACAGCCCTTAGTCGTGATATATTGACCATATACTACACCCCCTCGTTCCTTGTTGCTTAAGTAAGCGCTGTACAGAAGGAATTATACAACCACACAATTCCTAATGACTCCATGGCAATGGTGCCTACTGCACTTTCTTTCAAAGGGAGTACCACAGAGTGCTGAGCACTGAAATGTTTCGGACTTCACCGCCTATTAGCGTCAAATATGCCACGTTGCTCCTGGGTCAGTTATGATTAGGTGTCCTCCCCGAAGATGTTGAGGAAGCCCGCTCAACGGCTCCAGCTCTCTGTATCATGTTCCCACTCGACTCGAGGAGGTTAGATAACTAGCCAGACCTGATTCAAAACGATTCAGTGAAATTCACACACAACATTGGAGACTGAAAAGGACAGTAGTCCTTCACAATTGATGGCAATAGAGAATAAATAAATAAATAATGAGATAACGCTTAACAGAATGGATTCTCATGCAATATTTCATGCAAACATGTTTTCTTTACATGTTGTGTCATTCAGATTTTTTCATAAATGTTATTGTGTTATTGTAGTACCCAAAAAAGGGTTACACAAATCAAATTATATTTATATTTGAGATTCTTGAAAGTAGCCACCCTTTGCCTTGATGACAGCTTTGCACACTCTTGGCATTCTCTCAACCAGCTTCACCTGGAATGCTTTTCCAACAGTCTTGAAGGAGTTCCCACATATGCTGAGCACTTGTTGGCTGATTTTCCTTCACTCTGCGGTCCAACTCATCCCAAACCATCTTAATTGTGTTGAGGTCGGATGATTGTGGAGGCCAGGTCATCTGATACAGCACTCCATCTCTCTCCTTCTTGGTCAAATAGCCATTACACAGCCTGAAGGTGTGTTGTGTCATTGTCCTGTTGAAAAACAAATGATAGTCCCACTAAGCACAAACCAGATGGGATGTCATATTGCTGCAGTATGCTGTGGTAACCATGCTGGTTAAGTGTGCCTTGAATTCTATTTAAATCACTGACAGTGTCACCAGCAAAGCACCCCCACACCATCACACCTCCTCCATGCTTCACGGTGGGAACTACACATGCAGAGATAATCCGTTCACCGACTCTGCGTCTCACCAAGACACAGCAGTTGGAACCAAAAATGTCTAATTTGGACTCATTAGCTGTCATCAAGGCAAAGCGTGGCTCCTTTGAAGAATCTCAAATATAAAATATATTTAGATTTCTTTAATACTTTTTTGGGTACTACATGATTCCATATGTGTTATTTCATAGTTTTGATGTCTTCACTGTTATTCTACAATGTAGAAAATAGTTTAAAAAATAAAGAAAAACCCTTGAATAAGTAGGTGTGTCCAAACTTTTTACTGGTGTTTCATCAATGTGTCATTCCGGTCATGCGTCCCATGTCTAGCTTAGTTCATTACCTAAGCTAGACACTTGTAGTTAGCCAGCAAATCCTCCAGTGTGTGTTGATGTCATTTCACAGGATTTGTTTTTGGATGGAAGCTGTAGAGATTGGTAAGAAATGGTACTTTTCTGTGTTGGAATGGTGTGGGCATACCTCAACAGCAGTGGTGTAAAGTACTTAAGTAAAAATACTTCAAAGTACTACTTAAGTAGTTTTTTGGGGGTATCCGTACTTTACATTACTATTTCTTTTTTGGGACAACTTTTACTTTTACTTCACTACATTCCTAATTAAAATAATGTACTTTTTACTCCATACATTTTCCCTGGCACCCAAAAGTACTCATTGCATTTTGAATGCTTAGCAGGACAGGAAAATGGTCCAATTCACGCACTTATCAAGAGAACATGTGGTCATCCATTCTGTCTCTGATCTGGTGGACTCACTAAACACAAATGCACAATTTGTAAATGACGTCTGGGTGTGCCCCTGGATAGCTGTACATTTTTAAACAAGAAAATGGTGCCGTCTGCTTTGCTTAGTATAAGGAATTTGAAATGGTTTATACTTTTACTTTTGATACTTACGTATATTTTAGCAATTTACATGCCTACGTATATTTAGAACCAAAGACTTTTACTCAAGTAGTATTTTACTGGGAAACTAACTTTTACTTGTGTAACTTTCTATTAAGGAAATTATACTTGTACTCAATTGGGTACTTTTTCTAGCACTGCTCAACAGAATGGTGTGGGTGTCGTCATTAAAAATGTTCACGTGAGTAGACCACTGATTGGCCAGCTCATCCTCTTCAGGAAGTTGCCATCATCCTCAATGACGAAATAGCAAGCATTTTTGAGATACAAGATTGAGGTGGGTTTTTTTAACGTTTTTTTTCTCCAAGGTATGCTTTGGCCACAAATAAGAGTATAGGATGAGTCAACAACATTATTTGGGTATGAATTAAGAGAATATTAACTTTTGAAAGTGAGATTTCTACTGGACAGTTTCCTCTCAACCTCATGTCAAAAATGTGTGGAGTAGAAGAAAATTTGCTTCAACAAATGCAACATTTTCTCTCAGATTCATGACAAAATGCATTATAAAATGGAAAATTAAATCATTCTCTGCCACATGGCTAGATATATTGAAATGCAGGAAAAAATGGGTGCCTTCCACTTATCTTTCCACTTATAATGAGTTTTCAAAATACTCCTCCATATACCCCTCACAATAACCCCTCAAGAGAGGCATAATAAGTCATGTAAAACTGTGTAGAATTGTAGGAAATGTGTTTTAAAATGTTTTTCTTAATCTGGGGCAGTACCCATGTCTACTGTTCGTTCCTGCACCACAATTCCGCCCTTGGCCTATGTTGTTGTTGTTTCTTTCTGCCATCTCTTCGGGGATGCGCTGATGCCTGCACAGTGATTCTCTCATGGACAAGTGCATTCAACAGCCTCCTCTGGCAAACAGGAGAACTTGAGAGCATCGATTCTATCCAAAAGTACATAGAGGATCACTGGAGAGTGATTGCGTAACCAATGACAACCTGCTGTGACTTTGGTTGATGCATGATGATTAGACACACTAACCAGGGGTTGGCTGTCTCATGTGCTGATCAACTTTTGTTACCTGTGTACCGTTGAGAGTGTGATGCTCTTGTTGGACAATGAAGGCCATGTGAAAATAGTTTATAATAGAGTAGGCCTATTACATGTGAGAGAGAAGGTCTGAATGACAATAGTGGCTAATTGCTTAGAATCAGTCCTGTCATTGTCTCCAATGATGAAATCTGGGACGGACCTCTGGCTTTCTCATCCAATGTGTTTTCAGAAGGAGACGAGAGGAGACGCAAGGAGTATACAATTGAGATTCTCCATGTGACTCAAACACAAAAAACCTAACTTGTTAATTTTAAAACCAACACCAACATATAACACCAACACAATTCATTCAAGAGATGATTTGGCCATGAAATTAAAACCATGCTAAACAGTTGACACTGACTTAGATCGTTTTTTCTAAATATGTAATTTTGTCAAATTATCCCTTTAATGTTTTTGCAGTACCTAGATTTGATGGCTGCAGAGTTTGTGTTTTGCCATTGGAGATTTAAGATCCAACTAAATTAGGTGAGCTCACTCTCCAACTTGGAGAGATATCTGTCGCAGTCTTCACAGCCAAATATGGAAACGTGAGATTGCACTTGTGGCTGAGAAAGCAAAACACAGACAAACAACTTCAGGAATGTGACACAGTTATAAAGCAACTGACAATGACAGGACCAATGTTATTCTTCTACAACACGAAGAGGCCGTTTTATCTCCTCTACACATTTTCATCTGATTTACTGATTAGATTTTATACTTGCCTGAGGGTTACATAGAAGACTTTGCCATCATGTTGTATTTTCTCTCCCGCTCTCTCTCCATCCAGCCCTTATCCCCTTCTTTTCCCTTTTATGTCAACAGCTACCTGAGATGTCAAGCTTTGGCAATGATGACCGTGTCCCTAGTGCGTGTTCAGTTGAGTTTGAATGCCTTTCCAATTTGAATCTCTGAACCTCCTAGGAAAATGGCATCCAGGAATGCTTCGGCATGCCTCAGTTGGAAATAAGTTATTACGATGATGCAGACTGATTGTTTACATATTCTCTAAGGGATATGGAGGGCTGCCAATTTCATTACATCTGCACTGCTAAAAATCCACCTCAAAAATATTTTTTTAAACGTAGAATGGGGAAACAATTGCTTGAATTAAGTTAAACATTCTGGCAATGGCATGAGCAAAATTCACTTGACAAGATTTCTTGAAATAAGTAGAAATAGCTAGTTGTTGAGAAAGCGCTAGTGATTTTTTTAACTTGATATTTGTATTTATTATGGATGCCCATTAGCTGCTGCCAAGGCAGCAGATACTCCTCCTGTGTTCCAACAACATTAAGGCAGTTTATTCTAACCTGCCTTTCTAAACCAAGTTAACAAACAGATTACCAACCATTTCGAATCTCACCGTACCTTCTCCACTATGCAATCTGGTTTCAGAGCTAGTCATGGGTGCACCTCAGCCACGCTCAAGGTCCTAAACGATATCAAAGTCGCCATCGATAAGAGACATTACTGTGCAGCCGTATTCATCGACCTGGCCAAGGCTTTCGACACTGTCAATCACAACTTATTGGCAGACTCAACAGCCTTGGTTTCTCAAATGATTGCCTCGCCTGGTTCACCTACTACTTCTCCAATAGAGTTCAGTATGTCAAATCGGAGGGCCTGTGTCCGGACATCTTGCAGTCTCTATGGGCGTGGCACATGGTTCAATTCTCGGGCAGACTCTCTTCTCTGTAAACATCAATGATGTCGCTCTCGCTGCTGGTGATTCTTTGATCCACCTCTACACAGATGACACCATTCTGTATACTTCTGGCCCTTCTTTGGACACTGTGTTAACTATCCTCCAGATGAGCTTCAATGCCATACAACTCTCCTTCCGTGGCCTCCAACTGCTCATAAATGCAAGTAAAACTAAATGCTCTTCAACTGATCGCTGCCCGCACTTTCCCACCCGTCCAGCATCACTACTCTGGATGGTTCTGACTTAGAATATGTGGACAACTACAAATACCTAGGTGTCTGGTTAGACTGTAAACTCTCCTTCCAGACTCACATTAAACATGTCCAATCCAAAATTAAATCTAGAATCGGCTTCTTATTTCGTAACAAAGCATCCTTCACTCGTGCTGCCAAACATACCCTCGTAAAACTGACCATCCTATCGATCCTCGACTTTGGGGATGTTATTTATAAAATAGCCTCCAACACTTGACTCAGCAAATTGGATGCAGTCTATCAGTGCCATCCGTTTTGTCACCAAAGCCCCATATACTATCCACCACTGCGACCTGTATGCTCACGTTGGCTGGCCCTCGCTTCATACTCGTCGCCAAACCCACTGGCTCCAGGTCATCTACAAGTCTCTGCTAGGTAAAGCCCCGCCTTATCTCAGCTCACTGGTCACCATAGCAGCACTGTAGCATGCGCTCCAGCAGGTATATCTCACTGGTCACCCCCAAAGCCAATTCTTCCTTTGGCCGACTCTCCTTCCAGTTCTCTGCTGCCAATGACTGGAACGAACTGTAAAAATCTCTGAAGCTGGAGACTCTTACCTCCCTCACTAGCTTTAAGCACCAGCTGTCAGAGCAGCTCACAGATCACTGCACCTGTACATAGCTCATCTGTAAATAGCCCATCCAATCTACCTCATCCCATACTGTATTTATTTATTCATCTTGCACCCCAGTATCTCTACTTGCACATTCATCCTCTGCACATCCTAACATTCCAGTGTTTAATTGCTATATTGTAATTACTTTACCACCATGGCCTATTTATTGCCTTTCCTCTCTTATCCTACCTCATTTGCACATGCAATTATTGATTGTATGTTTGTTTATTTATTCCATGTGTAACTCTGTGTTGTTGTATGTGTCGAACTGCTTTGCTTTATCTTGGCCAGGTCGCAGTTGCAAATGAGAACTTGTTCTCAACCTGGCTAAATAAAGGTAAAATAAAAATAATACGATTTTAAAAACATTACAATACATTCACAGATTTCACAACACAGTGTGCCCTCAGGCCCATACTCCACAACTACCAGATATCTACAGTATAAAATCCATGTGTACGTGTGTGTATAGTGCGTATGTTATTGGTATGTTATTGTGTGTGTGTGTGTGTGTGTGTGTGTGTGTGTGTGTGTGTGTGTGTGTGTGTGTGTGTGTGTGTGTGTGTGTGTGTGTGTGTGTGTGTGTGTGTGTGTGTGTGTGTATGTGTGTGTGTGTGTGTGTGTGTGTGTGTGTGTGTGTGTGTGTGTGTGTGTGTGTGTGTGTGTGTGTGTGTGTATGCATGTGTCTGTACCTATGTTTTGTGTTGCTTTACAGTCCCCTCTGTTCCATAAGGTGTTTTTTTACATCTAATTTTACAGTTACTTGATATGGAATAGAGTTCCATGTAGTCATGGCTCTATGTAGTACTGTGCACCTTCCATAGTCTATTCTGGACTTGGGGAGTGTGAAGAGACCTTTTGTGTCATGTCTTGTGGGTTATGCATGGGTGTCTGAGCTGTGCACCAGTAGTTCAAACAGACAGTTCTGTGCATTCAACATGTCAATACCTCTCATAAACACAAGTAGTGATGAAGTCAATTTCTCCTCCACTTTGAGTCAGGAGAGATTGACATGCATAATATAAATATTAGCTCTCTGTGTACATCCAAGGGCCAGCCATGCTGCCCTGTTCTGAACCAATTGCAATTTTCCTTAGTCATTTTTTGTGGCATCTGACCACACGACTGAAGAGTTGTCTAGGTGCGACAAAACGAGGGCCTGTAGGACCTGCCTTGTTGATAGTGTTAAGAAGGTAAAGTAGTGCTTTACTATAGACATACTTCTCCCCGTCTTAGCTACTGTCGTATCAATATGTTTTGACCATGACAGTTTACAATCCAGGGTATAGTCAACTCCAAGCAGTTTAGTCACCCCAACTTGCTCAATTTCCACATTATTTATTACATGATTTAGTTGAGGTTTAGGGTTTAGTGAATGATTTGTCCCAAATACAATGCTTTTAGTTTTAGAAATATTTAGGACTAACTTATTCCTTGACCCCCACTCTGAAACTAACTGCATCTCTTTGATAAGTGTTGCAGTCATTTCAGTCACTGTAGTAGCTGAAATGTATAGTGTTGAGTCATCAGTATACAGACACTCTGGCTTTACTCAAAGCCAGTGGCAATTCATTACTAAAGATTGCAAAAAGTAATGGGCCTAGACAGCTGCCTTGGGGAACTCCTGTTTCTACCTGGATTATGTTGGAGAGGCTTCCATTAAAGAACACCCTCTCTGTTCTGTTAGACAGGTAACTCTTTATCCACAATATATTAGTAACATAGATACAGTTTCATTGCACAATAATGCACAAGTACTTAATACTATAATATTTATCTTGTCTATAAATAAGATTATGTTTATATTATTTGAAATCTTAAATTGACACATTAATACTTGAATCAAGTCATTAGAAATAACATTTCTTAAATAAAGAGTCATATAAATCAATTTCTTTGACATAGTATTGTATTATTTATTCTTAAGGTTACATTTGAATTCAGCAATGTTCATGGCTAAGCTTGACAGCATCCTTCTAATGCTGTAAATACATACACAAAAAGGGAGGTAGGAGCAACGCCTGTATGTTTGTAATAGTCACTTGTATCAGATCATTTAAAACATAACACTCATGCATCCCGGGTTTGCATGGTGTGCAAAAAAGGTTAAGAGCTGCCTATATGTTTAGGATAGTAACTTGTACCAGATAAGAACATTTAGCAAAACATTCCAAAATACATCCCTCACCCATCTGGGCATTCACATGATGTGAGAACATTTTTAAGTGCTGCCATTGTGATAGTAACGTTTATCAGATAAGAATAATGATACCGTACCTGATAATGAATTGCACACACCTGGAGTTCCAGGTTTAAATCAGTCCCTGATTAGAGGAATCAAGTAAAATGCAGTGTAACTGGCTTCGAGGTCCAGAATTGAGTTTGAGGGGTTTAGGGACTAGTTTGGAAATCAGCCCTAAACCTTGGTGCTGAGAGCAATCAAGTTTAGCCTTTTGAGTTTAACTTAAACTATTTTTAAACTATAAACCAGTGGAGAGTGCAACAGCCTGATAAGGGCATATTCCAAAACAGTGACAGCTTCTTAATGTTTGAGTTGACACAAGATTTAAATGTGTTGTTTGTAAACAGAGTATTATCATCATTGTGATCTTCACTCTCTGGGGTGCTGGATCTAAATCGGGACTTGCCAAGAAGTACCGTGGAGCCAACACAACTGCAGTCATAGTCATCAGTTGATGCATCATGGATGCTGTCGTTCAATCCAGATCAAAACTGAGGCCACCATTTCTTCTCCCTTTCAGGTGTAGGGCCTTGGTCTTTTTTCCAAGTGTGGCGTCCTTGGGCTTCTTTCCAGGTGTAGCATCCTTTGTCTTTCTGTCCTTGGTCTTCTGAGAGGTCCACACAGTCTCTTCATCAGTAGTTGGGAGACAGTTTTGTGTCATGACACATGATATGTCTCCCTTTAAAGGGAAACTTTGGGATTTGGCAATGAGGCCCTTTATCTACTTCCCCAGAGTCAGATGAACTTGTGGATACTATTTATATCTCTGCATGCAGTTTGAAGGAAGTTGCTAACTAGTGCTAGCACAATTGTTAACTAGCGTTAGCATGACGACTAGAAGTCTATGGGTATCTGATACCGTGCTAGCAGATATCCATGGACTTCCAAGTCATTGCACTAATGCTAGTTAGCATTGCTTGCGAAACTACCTCCAACTTCCTTCATACTGGACAGAGACATCTAACTCCGGTGGAAGTAGATAAAGGTCTGCATTGCCAAAATCCTGAAGAATCCCTTTAAATGCACATGACGCAACAATGCAGAGATTACTGCTGTTAATTACTGCATAGCCACATCCACAATGATTAGACGAAATAGCAGTATACAAGATGATCACTCACCCATTCATATTTACAATCAGTGGTGTAAAGTACTTAAGTATAACTACTTTACAATATTACTTAAGTATTTTTGAGGGGCATCTGTACTTTCCTATTTATATTTTTGATGACTTTTACTTTTACATTCCTGAAGAAAATAATGTACATTTTACTCCATACATTTTCCCTAACACCCAAAAGTACTTGTTACATTTTGAATGCCTAGCAGGACAGGAAAATGGTTTTAATTCAGCATAGGGTAATATTCTACCAGTCGTCTGGCCATTGAATTGACTTCACGCTTCGATGGATACTTGAAGTCCTCTATTGTAGCTCCTATTATGGATATTATGTTGGTTATCGTGTTACAGAGTAGACAACAGCCAAGTTATTTTGAGAGTGTGCAAACTTGCTCTTGCCCAACAAGCTGCTTTTCAAAGTAATATCTTCTGGCTTGCTCTAACTCCCTGTTTGTGTACATGACATTCTGGGCGGGGTTAACTTAATGATTTTGGAGGGACACCTTTCATTATCACTGGGCCTGTAAATAAAACGGGACCTGGGTGTGGAGGCACATCCATTGGCTCTGGTGGAGGTATTTGGGTTACTGAACCAGGGACTACTGGGGCCACTGCCATTGGTTCTGGAGGTGCTGGGATTACTGGACCGGAGAGTGCTGGGGTCACTGGGTCTGGTACTGGAGGTGCCTTGTGCACAAAGTCTCACATTTTGCTGATTTAAATCTGGTCCCTGTAAAAACATGCATCGGATAGAGATTGCATTTAGGCAATAAATGTGGTTTTCTACGTTGTTTGAAATGAAATTAAGAGCTGTGAATATTTGTAGTGTACTAGCTGGTGTAAATTTAAATCTTTCCTCATGATCCTGATGAGCCACTTGCAATATGGCTTTTCTCCTTATGAAATGTTCTGGACCTGGTAAGAGATCTCTGATATCATCACAGGAGAGGCTTGGTAACAGGTCTTCAGTGATATTGGCAGCTGAAATAAATAGGCCCAATTAAATATACATCAATGTCCTTAGTTACAATGTGTTACTCTGGAAGTACCCAACCGTACTCATTTCCATTTTGATAACCCCTGCGATGCCATTTTGCTAATGGTTAACAAGTAATGATAACATTACCATGCTGACATTAGCAATACCGTGGTAGCTAATAGGTTAGTTCACTAGCTAGCTAATTAGGTAGCTAATGTTGGCTGGTCAGTAAGTTTCATGGTTTTTGCAACTTTGCAACTAGAATATTTGACATAAAATAAAATGCAAATTCACAGAATAAAGTTATAGTAGGTTTATATTTCACAGCTGATATCAACATGATGGGAAATTATAAAAGGCACATACAGATGACACATGAAATTAAACTGACTGAAGAACTAACTAGCTAGCTAATGTTAGCTATCATTTCTTGGTTAAATGGTCTTTGCTTGAAATTACTTGTGACACCATCTTCTCAACGTTTAGCTAGAATGGAATATGACCAGAAGAGAACTGGTCATTTATGAACATTTGAACATCTTGGCCATGTTCTGTTATAATCTCCACCCGGCACAGCCAGAAGAGGACTGGCCACCCCTCATAGCCCGGTTCCTCTCTAGGTTTCTTCCTAGGTTTTGGCCTTTCTAGGGAGTTTTTCCTTGCCACTGTGCTTCTACACCTGCATTGCTTGCTGTTTGGGGGTTTAGGCTGGGTTTCTGTACAGCACTTTGATATATCAGCTGATGTAAGAAGGGCTATATAAATACATTTGATTTTGGTATATAGCCAATATCCCACGGCTAAGAGCTGTTCTTATGCATGACACAACACGGAGTGCATGTATACAGCCCTGAGCCATGATATATTGACCATATACCACAAACCCCTGAGGTGCCTTATTGTTATTGTAAACTGGTTACCAACATAATTAGAGCAGTGAAAATGAATGATTTCTCATCCCCGTGGTACACGGTCTGATATACCACCACTGTCAGCCAATCAGCAATCAGGGCATCAACCACCCAGTTTATAAATAACGTTAGCTAGCTAGCTCACTAATGCACTAGCAAGCTAGCTAACTTAGATAATAATTCTATATCAACAGTTTACTTTGAAGGGTTGCAATTGAAATATCATCCAATCTGTCCATGACTTGATGTAGACGTTTGCTGATAAATCTATATTGTTTGCACAGGCACACACACAATGTCATGGCTGCTGTTAATGACAGTTGAACTACAAAGTTGATTTGGGTTAGGGTTAGCCCTAACCCTAACCCTAACCCTAACCCTTGCTTAATTTGAAAAGGAACGTTGGGTGGCAGGTGCGCTTCTTGTCTAGCTTGTAGACAGTACTCTCATTCTCAAACCAAGGGGTGTTTGTCACATCTATACAGATGATTGTGCATGTTTTTGAATGTTTTAAACAATTAAATTCACAAATTCACGTTAAAATACAAACCAAAATAGAGATATCTGTTGTAATACAATATCGTACTGAATGGAATAACATAGTTGTCTTCCACCGTTATATGTTGGATAATGGGGTGACCCTTACATTCAATCATTGTCACTCGTCTTTCTTTTTCCCAACGCAGTTAAGCCAAAACCACGCCCCATTATTCAAAGAAGCATTCTACAACACTGAGCACTCTCCAAGTCTCCAAGTCTGGAAGTGAATATCACGTAGTGCAAAATTTCAGTCACTGATTAATAACATTTGCCCTTGTATTTCAAAATTGAAAAATAAAAATATATAACATAATGTCATGGACAGCGCTAGCCATTATTGTTCATGGATCCCTCCGGAACTGTCATTACGCACACCTGGTCTCTATTCGAATTTGATTAGTAATTGTATAAGTGTGCTCTTTGTTCACCATTGTCCAGTCGATTATTGTTCCAATGTCCGTTGGTCCTGTGAGTACCTGTGCTGTTGTTTTGGCTTTTGTGCCACATATATTTTGCAGATGATTACGGGTCTCCTCCCTTGTGATAATCATTGTGCGATTGTGTATTTCTACCCTATGTTTTGTATATGTGTTGGTTTGGTCTTCGTCCCCGTGCCTTTACACGGCACACTGTAATTTGGAAAATAAAAACCCATTTCACGCATTCCTGCGCCTGTCTCCCGATCCCTTTATACCAGCGTGACAATTAACATCCCTTTATGCTCAAAGACAAATTCAATGGCTGTAGCATAGCGTATTCAACTGAATGATTAGCTAATAAATAGTTGAGAAATTATGAATAAGCATATGCTTTTACCTGATAATAGACTACTAATGATAATATAACTTCAAATACCAGCTAGCTACTTTAAGTAGCCTAAGTAAACTTAGCTTACCTTCAATTGAGGGAATTCAGAGACATTTTTTACAACTCATTGAAAATAAATACATGGGCAAATGTTACTAAACAGGATAATAACAGGCCTGCATTACAGTAGGCAGCTAATTGTTAAATTACACTTTCCATCCTTCCTTGGAAAGTCACTGTCTCTGCGCTGATCGCCTGTGAGTGAGACAACGCTAGCTAGCCAATGGGAGCATAGTAGAACGTCCCTCTGAGTAACGGGGCGTGGTTTTGGCTTATCTGCCTTGGGGAAAAGACTGTTGTCACATCAAACATTTCGGTCTTTCCACCTGCATTCTGCATCAGTGAGGGAACTAGTTCAAGTTTGATGGGGTACTACAACTGAATAAAAGGTAGCTAGCTAGTTGGCACTGTGTGAACTGGTATGTATCTGTGGCTCTGACACTTAAATCCTTATTGAGCGACATAAATAGTACTCGTAGTCATAGTGCTGATTATTGTGTTGTATGTGGCATTGATGGCTGCTCTGAAGAGTTACTTGTCTTGCCTACAACTCTTTCTGGTACCATATCAAGCCAACCCACTTTCAGCACCTCCTTGCCGCCAAGATGTATGGACAGACGGACAACCGGGGATCACCATAACCAAGGGGTATTTTTGTCGTTAGCCGAGAACAACATGCAACCAGAACCCATTGTCACGTTCGTCGTAAGTATACCAAGGCACAGCGTGAATAGAGTTCCACATATTTTAATAAACTGAAACTCACCAAAACAATATAGCACAAACGAAACGTGAAGCTACTGGTGTGCACTCAGGCAACTAAATGTAGACAAGATCCCACAAACACAAATGAGGAAATGCTACCTAAATATGATCCCCAATCAGAGCCAACGATAAACAGCTGTCTATGATTGGGAACCATATCAGGCCAACATAGACATACAAAAAACATAGATGAGCCACCCTGGTCACTATCACACCCCAACCAACATAGAGAATAAACATTTAGGGAATTTGGCATGTGTTGGCAAAGCACAGGAACATTTGGGGAATTTTGATTCTACTGGTTTGCCAAAATTTGACCGACAGTAGTTAGCTAAGTGAGTTTGTGGATAAACCAGTTAGATTGTACTTTGTGTTATTGCTATTTTGACTATACCGGCACAATACACACACAGACACCAAGGTGTAGCCTAAAACGGTGTACTCTTGATTTCATAGGCGAGCAGCATAAGCCAGGACTCGGAAGTCAAAATTATGGCCAGACATGCAGCTGCTTTCGTGTAGATAGCAAGATAAATACACCTCATGTCACAGTTATGTTTCTGTGTAGAGTCACAAAATGGATGGATGAAAGATTATTTTGAATGTTACAGGAGTACAGAAGTACAGGACAGTATTGGCAAAGAGCTGTGCCCAAATACAGCGTATCCAGAAAGTATTCAGACCCCTTGACACTTCACATTTTGTTACATTACAGCATTATTCTAAAATGTATTAAATTGTTTTTCCCCCTCATCAATCTACACACAATACCCCACAATGACTAAGCAAAACAGGATTCAGGATTTTAGACATTTTGGCAAATTTATCAAAATAAAAAAAATGGAAATATCATATTTTCATAAGTATTCAAGTACTTTGTTGAAGAACCTTTGGCAGTGATTAAAGCCTCAATTCGTCTTGGGTATGATGCTACAAGCTTGGCACACCTGTATTTGGGGAGTTTCTCCCATTCTTCTCTGCAGATCCTCTCAATAGCTGTTAGGTTGGATGTGGAGCATTGCTACACAGGTTTTCTCAGGTCTCTCCAGAGATGTTTGATTGGGTTTATGTCCGGGCTCTGGCTGGGCCACTCAAGGACATTCAGTGATTTTTGCCAGAGCCACCCCTGCATTGTCTTGGCTGTGTGCTTATGGTCTTTGTCCTGTTGGAAGGTGAACCTTCGCCCCAGTCTGAGGTCCTGAGCACTCTGGAACAGGTTTTCATCAAGGATCTCTCTGTACTTTGCTCCGTTCATCTTTCCCTTGATTCTGACTAGTCTCCCAGTCCCTGCCGCTGAAAAACAGCCGCACAGTATGATGCTCCCACCACCATTCTTTACTGTAGGGATGGTGCCAGGTTTCCTCCAGATGTGACGCTTGGTATTCAGGCCAAAGAGTTCCATCTTGGTTTCATCAGACCAGAGAATCTGGTAAACTCATGTGCCTTTTGCTGAGGAGTGGCTTCCGTCTGGCTACTCTACCATAAAGGCCAGATTGGTGGAGTGCTGCAGAGATGGTTGCCCTTCTGGAAGGTTCTCCCATCTCCACAGGGGAACTCTGGAGCTCTGTCAGAGAGACAATTAGGTTCCCTGACCAAGGCTCTTCTCCCCCAATTGCTCAGTTTGGCGTGTTGGTGGTTCTACGGACAATTCCTTTGACCTCATGGCACGGTTTCTACTCTGACATGCACTGTCAAATGTGGGATCTTACATAGACAGGTGTGTGCCTTTCTAAATCATGTCAAATCAATTGAATTTACCACAGGTGGACTCCAATCAAGTTGTAGAAACATCTCAAGGATGATCAATGGAAACAGGATGCACCTGAGCTCAAATCCAAGTCTCATAGCAAAGGGTCTGAATACTTATGTAAATAAGGTATTTCTGTTTTTAATTTTTAATACATTTGCAAAAATTTCCCAAAAACGGTTTTGTCATTAGGGGGTATTGTGTGCAGAATTCTGAGAGAAATGTATCAATTTAGAATAAGGCTGCAATGAAAATGTCAAAAGGTCTGAATACTTTCCGAATGCACCGTATATCATCATCACAAGTCATCTTCCCTTTAATGTATTTGCATGATCTGCATGATCCAGCAGTGTCTGATTAATGTTAAATTCTCCCTATTTTGTTCTTATGTTTTTCAGAGAAGCATTACCAACATTGTGGCAGGGGTGCAGCAGTACCAGGGATTACTCAACAACCTGAGGGATCGGCTCAAAATGGTATTTCAGAATTCAGTCAACAGAGATATTTGATATGTTTGAAGATCCATTTGCCAGACTTTCAACAACACACATGCAGGACCATGCCATAAAATAAGAGTTTAGCATGGTGGAATCGGACATTGGGCAAACTGCATGTAGGCTGAAAGGTCCAGTGGCCTTGCCATCAAAGACATATTCTTTCATTACATACCTTCCTAGAGAAAAGTTTGGAACACTTGTCTCACCCGAAAATATTAGCCATGATTGAAGATGGACCTCAGAAATGCACCTATGCATTCTTATATGAAATTGTAGATCGGTACCTTATAAGATCAGAACCGTTGTTTTCCGTGAAACCTACTCCTTTACAGATCATTTTCTATACAGATAAAATGTAGTTGTGTAATGCTTTAGGCACAGTGTGGGGTTGATGCAATATTCTAAAGAATTCATGAGGACTTGGTTCTATTGTACAATGGTTTTCAAATTCAAACTGTCAATAAGGAGAGAGAGATATATGGTGCATTGGTTTCTCCGCAGAGACATTTTAGCTCAACATGAGCTGTGTGGATTTAAAGAGTGGGTGGGATTTGCATTCAGCGAATGTAGACATTGTGAATGTACTTTTGACAATATGCAGATTGTCACGTTTGTCGTATACATAATGAGCGGACCAAGGCGCAGAGTGAGTAGAGTTCCACATATTTATTAAAGTGAACCTTCCAAAAAACAACAAAGAATAAACTAATGGGCAGTTCGTAGCGCACATAGCACTAAACCAAAACAAAACAATATCTCACAAACACAGGTGGGAAAAGGACCACTAAGTATGATCCCCAATTAGAGGCAATGATAATCAGCTGTCTCCAATTGGGAACCATACTCACACCAACATAGAAATATTAGACTAGAACATCCCCTAGTCACACTCTGACCATGTGCACCACAGAGAACCCCAAGGGCTCTCTATGGTCAGGGCGTGACACAGATGTAATTTAATGAGGATGTTTTTGTGCAAAGGACATTGGACAGACATATTCGACAATGCTGTGAATTTGAAAAGGCCAGCACTGACTTCTTAAGAAACAGACTTAACACAACATATGGTAGAAACAGAAAGAGCAAGCTAGTTGAATTCCCTGTTTTTAATCTTATACAGTAAACACGGCATTGATCCATTAGAAATGAAGTGTGTGTTGAAACACCTAGTTCTTTCAAGACAATTGGACTTGGACTCTTCAAATGCTGCTCTCCTTGATTTCCCCTACTCTTCCCTGGATGTAAGAGCTAAACCATACCCTGTAACCAAACATTGGCATCAAATTATAATAAAATCAAGCAGTCCTCAGGGCACATGCTTTTTCGCCTTTAAATATTGCCATTTTTATCAGACACTGTTGAAGGAAATTAATATATTAAAGTTATTTTGACATTGATAGAGATGGTTCAGATTATCTTTGTACCCGTTATTACTCTTCAAACTGTATGAAATTGGAAATGTGTTATTGAGTAGCATTTGAAGCATGTGAAAGATATTTTCCCTGAAAGCAATATTATACCAAATCAACATTATTTGATTCATGTTCCATCTCAGATTAAATTATTGGGTCCAATGGTCAGAGATTTGAGTCCAAGCATTTTGTATATTTTTTTTTACCTTGGTCCTCAAACCTGATTTTCAGAAACGTCTATAAGTCTTTGATAAAACATAATCAAATGTTTGAATGTTGTCAAAATGCTAATGAGTTACACAACCCTATTTTTCCAATAAGCGGGAGTTGGGACCAGTGTCAGAAGTGAAGAATATGCAATATCTGCAAGCAAAAGTGAGGGATTTCCATGGTATAGAGGGAGTTGACCATGCAGTCAAATGGCTTATTGTAAATGTATGTCAGAATTCCTTCTTTGTTGTTTGTTACCAATGTAAAAGGTGGTGATATGCCTGAATTTGGACTTATAAGATACATATTTGTCATAAACTTAACATTGTATTGCTTTGACTTTCAGGCATATAATACTGTGTGCTTTGATAGAGATTGTATGTCCTATAAATTTGAGGTCCCTAATCGTGCTCAGGCCACTGAGCTGGAGAATGTGAAAAAGCGTGTCTATTTCACCCCGTACTACACCTTCTATAACAGAAACGGCACACATGTTCCTATGAAGTACTACCTTGGTGATATCATTGGGCTACACAAAGCATCTAATGACTACAATGTACAGTACCAGTCAAAAGTTTAGACACACCTACTCATTCAAGGGTTTTTCTTTATTTTTACTATTTTCTACATTGTATAATAATAGTGAAGATATCAAAACTATGAAATAACACATATGGAATCATGTAGCAATCAAAAAGTGTTTAAAAAAATCCAAATATATTTTAGATTCTTCAAAGTATCCACCCTTTGCCTTGATGACAGCTTTGCACACTCTTGGCATTCTCTCAACCAGTTTCACCTGGAATGTTTTTCCACCAGTCTTGAAGGAGTTCCCACATATGCTGAGCACTTGTTGGCTGCTTTTCCTTCACTCTACGGTCCAACTCATCCCAAACCATCTGAATTGGGTTGAGGTTGTGTGATTGTGGAGTCCAGGTCATCTGATGCAGCACTCCATCACTCTCCTTCTTGTAATGGTGTCTTTGCAGATATTCGACCATGAAGGCCCGATTCACTTGAACTATATGAAGCAATCATTTGGGCTGCAATTTCTGAGGCTGGTAACTCTAATGAACTTATCCTCTGTGGCGGAGGCATCTCTTTGTCTTCTTTTCCTGTGATGGTCCTCATGAGAGCCAGTTAAATCATAGAGCTTGATGTTTTTTGTGACAGCACTCAAAAAAGACATTCAAAGTTCTTGACATTTTCCGGATTGATGGACCTTCATGTCTTAAAGTAATGATGGACTGTCGTTCCTTTTTGCTTATTTGAGCTGTTCTTGCCATAATATGAAATGGTCTTTTACCAAATAGGGCTATATTCTGTATACCACCTCTACCTAGTCACAACACAACTGATTGGCTCAAAGTCATTAAGAAGGAAAGAAATTCCACAAATGAACTTTTAACAAGGCAGACCTGTTAATTGAAATTCATTCCAGGTGACTACCTCATGAAGCTGGTTGAGAGAATGCCAAGAGTGTGCAAAGCTATCATCAATTTCAAAGGGTGGCTACTTTGAAGAATCTCAAATATTAAATATATTTTGATTTGTTGAACACTTTTTTGGTTACTAAATGATTCCATATGTATTATTTCATAGTTTTGATGTCTTCACTATTATTCTGCAAAGTAGAAAATAGTAAAAATAAAGAAAAACCTTTGAATGAAGTAGGTGTTTCCAAACTTTTGGCTAGTACTGTATATTTATGTGTACTGTAAATGAGAATGTGTCCTGTAAATGCAGAACGTTTGCTATTTTCTGTTTTTTAGTTAGATCATGTAAGATGAGTCTGGTTCTTTAAACAAGGGAAACAATCCTGATTTAATTACATGATAACTAACTAGTTTTGCTAGTCTTGCTCATCTCAGTGATACATACTGAATACATGATGGGATTTCAATGGAAAGTTTTGTATCAGTGACTGACTGTGTCACATTCCAATGGGAGTTTGAATACAGTCAGTTAGCCCTGCACGCTCTGTAAAAAAAGGTACTGAACTGCGCTTAAAGGAGTACAAACAGTTGTCACTGTAGTGGTAACCTGTTAAGGTACGTCCATTGTACCATTAGTTATACGTGCATAATTTTACCCTTGCAGTTCGTACCTTAAAATAGCCAAAATCTACACGTTTGTCTTTCTAGGGTACCACCCCAGTGACAAAGCAGTTTCTCTTCTCTATACTAAGTCCCTCACATGTACACGGAAAAAAAATATAAACGCAACATGCAACAATTGCAACGATTTTACTGAGTTACAGTTCATATAAGGAAATCAGTCAATTGAAATGAATGAATTAGGCACTAATCTATGGAGTTCACGTGACTGGGCAGGGGCAGGCCTGAAATACTTCTCAGTTTCATCAGTTGTCCGCGTGACTGGCCTCAGACGATCCAGCAGGTGAAGAAGCCGGATGTGGAGGTCCTGGGCTGGTGTGGTTACACATGGTCTGCGGTTGTGAGGCAGGTTGGACGTACTGACAAATTCTCTAAAATGACATTGGAAGCGGCTTATCGCAGAGAAATTAATATTCAATTCTCTGGCAACAGCTCTGGTTGACTTTCCTACAGTAAGCATGCCAATTGCACGCTTCTTCAAAACTCGAAACATCTGTGGCATTGTATTGTGTGACAAAACAGCACATTTTAGAGTGGCATTTTATTGTCCCCAGCACAAGGTGTACCTGTGTAATGATCATGCTTCTTGATATGCCACCTGTCAGGTGGATGGATTATCTTGGCAAAGGAAAAATGCTCACGAACAGGGATGTAAGAAAATTTGTGCACAAAACTTGAGAGAAATTTGCTTTTTGTGCTTATGGAATATTTCTGGGATCTTTTATGCGCATGCCTACAGGAAATTTCTGAAAAAGCCTAATCAGAATAAAACATTGTGACTGGTTGTGTTTATGCCAGATATTGTAAAAAAGGTAATACATTTTACAAATTAAATGATACATATATAGTCAATATTGAAGTGTTAGGTTCTAGGTGAGCGAGGAAAAGCTGCTTGATTGAAGAGGCAAGAGAGCGGGGTTAAGCTTTTCTGAGTAACTGGGTCTGCCTCGATCTGAGGCAGGCCCTATAACATTATATGACGACTTGGGAGCAGTGGTATAAAGTACTTAAGTAAAACTCCTTTAAAGTATTTTTGGGGGGTGTCTGTACTTTACTTAACTGTTTTCTATTTTTTACAACTTTTATATTTACTTCACTACATTCCTGAAGAAAATGATATACTTTTTACTCAATACATTTTCCCTGACATTCAAAAGTACTCATTACATTTTGAATGCTTAGCAGGAAAGGAAAATGGTTCAATTTACGCAATAATCAAGAGATTATCCCTGTTCATCCATACTGGTAATCATGCAGACTGACAAAACACAAATGCTTTGTTTGTAAATTTTGTCTGAGTGTTGTAGTGTGTAGTGGCTATCCGTAAAAAAATAGAAAAATTGTGCCGTCTGGTTAGCTTAAAATAATATTACCCCCAAATTGGACTCGAACCTCTGTCCAGCAACTGTCAAGCCAACATCTTAACCATTATGCCAAGAGGTCTGCACCTCTTG
The DNA here is from genome assembly GCF_036934945.1 of Oncorhynchus masou masou. Classification (NCBI taxonomy): domain Eukaryota; kingdom Metazoa; phylum Chordata; class Actinopteri; order Salmoniformes; family Salmonidae; genus Oncorhynchus; species Oncorhynchus masou. Next base: position 29,884,152 of record NC_088230.1, on the reverse strand, counting down.
AAAAGGTTGCTCAGTATTGTGTTAAGGTCTGTGCAATATTAAATACAGTTTTTTATTTTTACTGGCTTATGTAAGCCTTTCTAAAGACTTCTGAACTGGCAGTGGACATGCTCAAGCTTGAATTAACATAACTCGGTTCTACCCCCCTCCCCCACCCCCGGGTGTACGTTTTGGGTTTTGCCTGAGCACTACACACAGCTGAATCAAATAATGACAGCTTGATGATGAGTTGGTTATTTGAATCAGCTGTGCAGTGCTAGTGCAAACCCCCAAAAGTACACCCAGTGGGGGCAGGACCAAGTTAGGGAAACTCTGGTTTAAACTATCAAGGCATTATGGCTGAGGTTGAGCCATTTCAAGCGATAAACACATTGTACGTCTCTTCATGTGCGAAATGAGGCCTCTGGTTCTCAGTGACCAAAGGAGGGGAAAATCAAACAAGTAAATAAAAGAAAGAGATGAAATATCACAATTAGATTGATTAGGGAGTCTGGGACAAACATCAAATTAGTCTGGAAAGATGTAGCTTAGCAACAGGCTTGATTAAGTTGGAGGCACTATTTCCTAAGTGTCTTGCTGCTTTTGATAGGCTTATAGGTGGCTGTGACCTGAGCAAGTGTTATGTATCACTATTCATCAAAAGCATCCATTGTCAAATTAGCCTCTCAGTGTCACACACACAAACAGAGTGATTCCAATGTACATTACTTTTTTGGGGGGGATATGGGGTTGTATTTTTTATTCACACTCAGTAGTAGGACGTACGACTAATTCATGATTTAATTGCAAACACTGTTACGACATCTACATACATACATCTCATCAACTCTATGTTGTAAGAGCATAATATGATGAAGAGCTAAAATAACCTACTTCATTTGACCAAATATAATATTACCCTCACAATACACAGACAGCACATAATCCACCCATACACTGAACTACAACATAGGAGCATCAGATGACCATGTGTTTACCTTAGGTTAATGTAAGGCAGGATCATGATGCCCAGGCTTGGTTGAGCCGTTAAGGCATTGGCCTCCAGGACATATCCTATTGTATTTCCCACTGCCTGCATGGGATTGAATCCCGGCTCCACTGTCCTTTTTCCACACTGTATCTCCTGTCTATTTCTCCTTCATTTCATGCCTCTAGTCCAGGGATAGGCAACTGGCCCGCTCTGATTGCATGTGTGGGTGTGGGTATGCAGACCTGCTTGCCACTGAAGCCACTCATGATGAGTTCAGATTTTTTGTGGCCCGCACCCTCATCAAAGTTGCCCATCCCTGATCTAGTCTATATCCATAAAACATGGAAATAGACTACTTCTTCAAACTTCGGTTTAGATTATTTAGTAGGCAGGTTGACAGAACAGGTTTGCCATTACGTCAAACTCCTTAACCGGCATCTACAGAGCTCCCCATCTGACCTTTCTGCGTTCTACTTGGTCCGACAACAGAACAGCCTGTACAGTTTTCCCCGACATCCTCTTCTCCAGTTCTCCCTCAGGTCTCACCTGACAAAACTGGATGCAGCTGTCAATCAAGTGTTTCTTCGTGGTCAGACGGTATGAAATCAACATGCTTCTAGCTATTCATCTTTTTTTCATGTGTCTCCTTCACACAGATGTTACAGCACTTCAAGGGCACGTCTGTAGATGGGTAAACATTTTTGCAGCACATGTTGCATAGGCATTTCGTTTTTTTGTGAGGTACACAGTATACAAATGTTTTGCTGCATGCTATGACTGATTGACATTGTCAACTTATTGATATTAAGAACTATGGTTTAGTGAACAACTATGATCTACCTATGATTTCTTCCACCCCCATTTTTTTTGTTGGCACTAAACCTTATTCATGGTTTAGTGCCTTTAGAGATTGAATGTTTGTTTGGAAGCTTCATGTTGTGTTTTTGCTTTACGTTATGATTATGAATGATGTCTATTTTCCTGCTCTGTTCGTAACCTCAAAAGGCCCTTGCCGCATCAACCGTCTGTCAGTTCAACTGCTTGTGAAAATGTGTGAGCACTGAAAAATGTGCGCCGCTCAGTAACACAATCTCATCAAAGTGATCCAACGATGCACCTACAGTATGTTGTCTTACTGCTTGGTGTGATCTTTCATTTTTAATGTCATAATGCAACGGTGACTGCAAACACTATCCCAAAATGGTAAACAACCCGAGGACAATAGTCTGTTCCCGTTTTGGAGCCCTAGCTATGCAGTATTTACCATACCCATCTCCAGATGAGAGTGGAAGCCTGGGCAAACCTTGTACCATAAACACTTTGACAAGATACAGTACATAGGAATACCATTCTCAGAGGATCGAGGCGAGAGCTGATTTGTTGTGTCACATGGAGAGGCACTTGAACAGACCTTGTGGTGGTGAGAGATGAGAGGACTCCAGTCTGCAGTGACGAAAGACAAGTGGCTTCACAGAGAGTGAGAAGGGTTCCTAACTCGCTCAGTGGCTTGAGAAGTAGTCCCTGGCATTTGCCTGCCCTGAAACCATTCTCATCACAAGTGCTATTTCTGTGGAGAGTGCACAGACACGCAGGCAGGAGGGAATGCAACAGGCAGCCCATTTCAGTTAATTTAATAATCATCAGATGAGAGGGCCTGAGCCCTGGATAAGAGGTCATTCTAAATCAATCTGAACTTAAAACCCTAGACCCTTATCTATCTTATCTTACTAACTTATATGTTATGCATTTCTTTCATGCCTCAATATTTTAAGGAATTAATATTAGTCGAGGCAGTGAACATCATGGGATTGACACGATGCCTGAGGAAAAAGACTTGTGCGTATTCATGTCAATCAAGCCAGGTCGGTGTGTATTATGTGACGTCTGGGGGCCTTTCTTTAAGTATGATGGTTGTCCTTGACAAAACTGCTCTGCTCACCGACCTGCCTTGATTGACAACAACACTAGCCCTGAGCAACTCAGAGACAGAACAAGCCAGAGCCAGCCAAACAACTTTGGACTTGGCTGCCATCTGCTGTTCATATTTGAAACATTCAATGATTCCTAATGTATTGTAATACAGCAAGAAACCTGGAGGTTGGAGCAAGTTATTCATGTGACCTCAATTAAGCCAAATCATGGGAGATTTACATGTCAGTATTGATACTTTGCCACAGAAATTGAATTACCTGAGTTAGCCTATGTACTAGAATAATACTAAGGACAATTAAGCCATTGATTCTAATAACAGAAGAAACATTAACCCTTCATGTCATGAATGCATGTTTACATCAATTAATGTATGAATGTGTAGTGACCTTTGTGTCTGGATGTTAGCATGGATTAAAAATGCTCTGTAGTTTCTATTCACTGAGAAATTGAATAACTCAATGCAAAGTTGAATTGTTATTGATTTAATTTAAACTTGTCACATGCGCCGAATTCAACGGGTGTAAACCTTACTGTGACGTGCTTACTTAAAAGTACCTTAACCAACAATGCAGTGCAAGAAATAGAGTTAAGAAAATATTTACTAAATAAACTAAAGTTTAAAAAAATTATAAAAAGGAACACAATAAAATGACATAACAATAAGGAGGCTATTTACAGGTGATACCTGTACAGGGTCAATGTGCAGGGGTACAGGTTAGTCAAGGTAATTTGTAGGGGGGTGGGTGCATTTGATCAAATGGTGGCCTTTTGGAACTAGACTTGGCACTCCGGTACTGCTTGCTGTGCAGAAGCAGAGAGAACAGTCTATGACTTGGGTGACTGGAGTCTTTGAACATGTTTTGGGCCTTCCTCTGACACCACCTAGTATATAGGGGTGGCAGGTAACTTAGTGGTTAGAGCATTGGACTTGTAACTGAAAGGTTGCAAGATTGAATCCCCGAGCTGACAAGGTAAAACTCTGGCGTTCTGACCTTGAACAAAGCAATTATCCCACTGTTCCTAGGCCGTCATTGAAAATAAGAATTTGTTCTTAACTGACTTGCCTAGTTAAATAAAGGTAAAAATAAATAAATAGGTCCTTGATGGCTGGAAGGTTGGCCCAAGTGATGTATTGGGCTGTATGCACTATTCTCTGTAGTGCTTTATGTCATAATGTAGTCGATGAATGATAACGTTGAATACTTAATTGTTTATTTTAATTAAACCTGGGGGGGGGGGTCCCCACTGGATCCTTCATCTGCAGCCTTCAGCTTCATCTGGCCCATTCTCATTCCCCTCCGGAATTCTTCTCACATCCATTCAATTGCCTTAATAAATATTCTAAACCCATTTTAATGTCTTGTCCTTAAACTTGTGAACATGATGTGAGCTCCATCATGATCTGAACATTTAGGGTGTGTTCCTCTGCCCCAGGCATTGTTGACACATGTCAGATCTTACAAATGCCTGGATAGGTATTTTACATTTCAACTAATCACGTATGTTATAGCAATCTGTCCTTAGGTGACACAGTCGACGACGTGGCACTCCACCATAGGTTGATGCATGCAACGTTTGAGCAGGGGAACGTTTCTTTGGCAAATGACAGGAGTCGCAAGGAGTGGTATGTAATAGCTGAACAGAGACAGCAACCAGGCTAGGTTGAATGTGACCTTTTTCAAACAGTCCATTTATATTTTCCAACGGTGCTATACATTTGGGTTAGGTTTTTTTCTCGCCTGAGTAGCCTCGTTTCACTGCCAAAAATACAACTAAACCATCTAGTGTTCAGCAAAATAACAACACAATGCCAAATACAGGTATCCTAGTCAAATAATTAACATACAATCACATTAACCGTTACTCTCTCGCTGGAACTCTACTAACGGTCCGAATGTAGTCAAACGTAGCAGCTGCTGATGTTGGTATCTGTACTGATGGTTGAAAAGCCATGACAGGGAGACATAGTGGAGTGGTAACGCGAGTGCAAGCAGTTGCTCCCGTTGCCACTTGGGTACACTGCAGCATCCACCGAGAGGCTCTTGCTGCCAAGGGAATGCCTGACAGCTTGAAAGACGTTTTGCAAAATACAATGAAAATGGTTAACTTTGTTAAAGCAAGGCCCCTGAACGCTCGTGTATTTTCTGCACTATGCAATGATATGGGCAGCGACCATGTAACGATTTTACAACATACAGAAGTGTGCAGGTTATCAGGACAAAGTATTGACACATTTTTTTAAATTGAGAGACAAGCTTAAAGTTCTCTTTACTGACCATAAATTTCACTTGTCTGACCGCTTGCATGATGACGAGTTTCTCACATGACTGGCCTATCTGGGTGTTTTTTCCCGCATAAATGTTCTAAATCTAGGATTACAGGAACTCTCTGCAACTATAAGGACAACACACAGGTCTTTCCATCCTTGTATGATTTTTTTGTATGGAAATTAACTCAAGCTTACGGACAATGTCAAATGTGATATAGCGAGGCACCTGAGTGCGTTGGGTTATTCGCAATTATGCCGGAATTTTCCCGAAACGGATGACACAAACAACTGGATTCGTAATCCCTTTCATGCCCTGCCTCCAGTCCACTTACCGATATCTGAACAAGAGAGCCTCATCGAAAGATTGCAACAAGCGGTTCTGTGAAAATTTAATTTAATCAGAAGCCAATGCCAGATTTCTGGATGTCAACAGTCTTTAGAAATTGTTTCAGGCTTGTATTCTGAAAAATGAGGGAGTAAGAGCAGTCTGAATGAGTGGACCCTGCCGTGTCATAGAGCTTTTTCATGCGAACGATCGAGTGCCTTTCTTGTTTACCTTTTATATTGACAACATTATTGTCCGGTTGAAATATTATTGATTATTTAGGCTAAAAACAACCTGAGGATTGAATATAAACATTGTTTGACATGTTTCTATGAACTTTACGGATACAATTTGGATTTTTTTTGTCTGCCTGTTGTGCCTGTGGATTACTGAAGAAAACGTGCGAACAAAATGGAAGTTTTCGGATAGAGAGAGAGAGACTTTATCGAAAAAAAGGATCATTTATTGAATAAATTAAAGTCTTCTGAGTGCAACCATACGAAGATCATCAAAGGTAAGTGATTAATTTTATCTCTATTTCTGACGTGTAATTCTTCTACTTGGCTGGTTACTGTTTGTAATGATTTGTCTGCTGGGCTATGTTCTCAAATAATTGTAAGGTTTGCTTTCGCCGTAAAGCATTTTTGAAATCTGACACTGTGGTTGGATTTACAAGAAGTTAGTCTTTAAACCTATGTAAAATAGTTGTATCTTTTCTGGATTTTTATCATGAGTATTTCTGTATTTGAATTTGGCGCTCCACAATCTCACTGGATGTTGGCAAGATGGACGCTAGGGAGACTCACCGCTAGACACGATTTTGGGTGTTTTTCGAGTCTCCCTACATAATTATGAGTGATGAGAGAGTGTTTCATACATAATTATTCACTATAGTGAATATCATACATTACCACAGATGTTCTTGCATACTGCTGTGTCTCCAGAGCAAGTAAACTGTCTTGAATAAAGGATGTCTATTTATTTGCTATATTGAGACTAATCTACTGTTTTATTGAAACATGTTTACATGTGTCACGCCCTGACCGTAGAGAGCGTTTTATGTCTCTATTTTGGTTTGGTCAGGGTGTGATTTGGGTGGGCAGTCTATGTTCTATGATTTTCTATGTGTTTGGCCGGGTGTGGTTCTCAATCAGACGCAGCTGTCTATCGTTGTCTCTGATTGAGAACCATACTTAGGTACCCTTTTCCCCCACCTGTTTTGTGGGTTAACTTTGACTTTGTTCAGGGCACATTGCCCAAAGCTTCACGGTTTGGTTTTGTTCTGTTCTTTGTTTTGTCGGCATCATTTTTAATAAAGACAAAATGTATGCTTTCCATGCTGCACCTTGGTCCAGTCCTTCAGCCAGCCGTGACAGAACTTCCCACCACCAACGGACCAAGCAGCATGGTAAGGTGGACTCCTGGACATGGGAGGACGTTCTGGACGGCAATGGAATCTACACATTGGAGGAGATCCTGGCGGGAAGGGATCGCCTTCCATGGGAACAGGTGGAGGCAGCTAGGAGAGCAGAGGCAGCCGGAGAAAGGAACCAGCGGTATGTGGGAACACGGCTGGCAAGGAAGCCCGAGAGGCAGCCCCAAACATTTTTGGAGGGGAGCACATGGGGAGTGTGGCAGAGTCAGGAAGCAGACCTGAGCCAGCCAACTCCCTGTGGGAAGCATGGGACTGGTCAGGCTCTGTGCTATGGGGTGATGCTCACGGTGTCGAGGCGGAGCATTCACAGGCCGGTGTGCTCAGTGCCAGCGTCCCGCATTTTCCCGGGTGGAAGATGGCATCCAGCCAGAACGGCTGGGGCCAGCTCTGCGCTCGAGACCACCAGTGCGCCTCCACGACCCAGTGTATCTGGTGCCTCAGCCAAGGAAGAGGCCTCCTGGATGTCTCCCCAGCCCGGTGAATCCTGTGCCTGCTCCCAGAGCCAGGTCTCCTGTGTGTCTCCCCAGCCCGGTGAGTCCTGTGCCTCCCTCCTGTCCGAAGCAGCCAGAGTCTCCCTCCTGTCCGGAGCTGCCAGAGTCTCCCTCCTGTTCGGAGCTGCCAGAGTCTCCCTCCTGTCCAGAACTGCCAGAGTCTCCCTCCTGTCCGGAGCTGCCAGAGTCTCCCTCCTGCCCGGGGCCCGCTACAAGGGTCCCCAGTCCGGGGTCGGCGGCGAGGGTCCCCGCTCTAGAGGGTGTGGTTCTCAATCAGAGGCAGCTGTCTATCGTTGTCTCTGATTGAGTACCATACGTAGGTACCCTTTCCCCCACCGGTTTTGTGGGAAGTTAACTTTGACTTTGTTCTGGGCACATAGCCCAAAGCTTCACGGTTTGGTTTTGTTCTGTTCTTTATTTTGTCGGCGTCATTTTTAATAAAGAGAAAATGTATGCTGACCATGCTGCACCTTGATCCAGTCCTTCAGCCAGCCGTGACAACTTGCAAACAAATTCAAGTTTAAATGATGAACCAACTCCCTGCATAATTAGTTTTAGCAGTAAGATTGAAGCTAGTTTATTCAAATACATTTCATGAATATCACAATGAATTGATCCAGAAGTTAAAGTCAACTCTATTTGTTTCTGACGCAGCAGGAATCATTTAGTCACTTGTCAGTACACTTGTAAAAAATATTATATAAAACACCATTATATACATATGTACAACAGCTAGCAATATGTAAACCACAATGTAGTTGTGAGCATACTTATCACGACTCAGGATATGACCCAGATGTAGACACTGGATGCGGATAGTACAGTTTTCAGATGATTTATTAGAAACACAGGGCAGGCAAAGGGCAGGTCGAGGGCAGGCAGACATTCGTGATCAGGTCAGTCAGGCAGGTACAGGACGGCAGGCAGGCTTGGGGACAGTTTGTGGGAATCTACCCGGAGGGGAAGATTCCGATTAGACAGCCATACCCTCTGCCTGAGACGATAACGGGGAACCAGGGTCCGGTGGCGGTCCGCCTGTCGTCGATACCAGGAGGTGGTCTTGAGAAGAGCAGACCGGGCTCTCTTCCAGGTACGGTGACAGCGGCTGACGAACATCTGGGCTGAGAGTATGCTGACCTCTTCCTCTTGCACCGGGACGAGCAGGGGCTGATGACCTAGGGAGCACTAAAAAGGAGACAGACCAGTGACTGGACAAGGGAAGGTGTTGTGGGCGTACTCTACCCACACGAGCAGCTGGCTCCAGGTGGTGGGATTGGCGGAGACCAGGCAGCGAAGAGTTGTCTCCATGTCCTGATTGGCTCGCACAGACTGACCATTAGACTAGGGGTGGAACCCGGAGAACAGGCTGGCTGACAATCCAATGAGCGTGCAGAACGCCTTCCAGAACTGGGACGAGAACTGAGGACCCTGATCGGAGATCATGTCCACCAGATGTCCATGGATCCGGAAGATGTGCTGCACCATGAGCTCTACCGTCTCCTTGGCTTTGGAAAACTGGTCCACCATGGTAAGGATAACTGTGTTGCCATCAGACAGGGAGACCAGTGATGAAGTCCAGGGATATATGTGACCAAGGGGTGAGGGACGGGAAGTGGTTGAAGGAGGCCAGCCAGAGCTTGCAGAGGAGTCTTATTCTGGGCACACACGGTGCAGGCAGGGATGAACGTGGAGATGTTAGGAACCAAGATGGGCCACCAAAGACATTGTCGAACAATGGCCAGGGTCCAACGGGAGCCAGGTTGGCAGGCCAATAGTGTTTGTCCTAGAACGCTTGGTCTGCAGCTGGAGCCCACGTAAATGGGACCTTGGGAGAGGTGAGTGCTGACAGGGTGGAATCCCGGGTGCTGTAGCCCCGGATTAACCGGCAGTAGATATTGGCGAACCCCAGGAAACATTGCAGCTGCACTTTGATGTACAGCTGGTTCTCCAGAAAACACAGGAGGACTTTTCTGACATGGAGGACATGTTCTTGAGCCTAGTGGGAAAACACAAGGATGCCATCAAGGTAGACGAATACGAACAAGTTCAACATGTCCCAGAGAACATGTTTACCAGGGCCTGGAACACAGCAGGAGCGTTGGTCAGTCCGAACAGCATCACTAGGTATTCATAGTGCCCGCTAGCCATGTTAAAGGCGGTCTTCTACTCATCCCTTTCCCGGACCCGTACAAGATGGTAGGCATTCCGGAGGTCCAACTTTGAGAAGATGGTAGCCCCCTGGAGAGGCTCGAAAGCCGATGCGATGAGTGGAAGCGGGTAACGTTTTTTTAACCGTGATGTCATTCAGGCCCCGGTAGTCGATACATAGACGCAGGGTTTTGTCCTTCTTCTCCAAAAGAAGAACCCTGTACCGGCGGGGAGGCAGAAGCACGGATACCCCACTGCAGCCAGGGAGTCCTCAATATACGTCACCATCGCCTTGGTCACCGGACCTGACAGGGAAATAAAGCCACCCAGAGGCAGTGTAGTGCCCGGGAGAAGGTCGTGGCACAGTCATAGGGCCGATGCAGAGAAAGCGTGGTGGCACGGCTCTTGCTGAAAACCTCCCGGAGGTCCTGGAAGAAGGTCTCCCTGGAAGGAGACGGCGTTGCAGAGCTGGTCCGAGTCTGCTGAGTCAGTCATGGTCAGTTCGTACTATCACGACTCAGATGCAGGATATGACCCAGATGCAGACACGGAGGATAGTACAGATCTCAGATGATTTAGTAGAAACACAGGGATGGCAAAGGGCAGGTCGAGGGCAGGCAGATGTTCGTGATCAGGTCAGAGTCAGGCAGGTACAGGACGGCAGGCAGGCTCGGGGTCAGGGCAGGCAGAATGGTCAGAACTGGGGAAAAACCTGGAAACAGAACTAGAGAAACAGGAAGGTGGGAAAGAACACTGGTAAGACCTGACAAGACAAGACGAATTGGCAACAGACAAACAGAGAACACAGGTATAAATACACAGGGGATAATGGTAAGATGACCGACACCTGGAGTGGGGTGGAGACAAGCACAAAGACAGGTGAAAAGATCAGTGTGTGACAATACTAGGCATTCTATATTATACTACAATATCAGTCTAACTGAATATGGATGTTGTGTTTGTTGAATGTTCCAAACAGGTTCCAGAATGTGTTCTTGTGTTGGGTAATGGCAGCTGGTTTAGCAGGCTTTGGTGCTATGTTCTTCACCACCCACTGCTTCGACCTCTTGTAGAAGATTTGTATGTACTGCAAGTCTCCTGGAAATACATGAAGACTGATCATGAGGATGTGTAACCATACAGTAAAACATGTTCATCTGTAAACAAAAAAGGGTACAGTACTGGTATTTCTTTTGTTACACTCAGAGTCAATGTTGGGGCATTAAGATGGGCTGTTAGCAAAGATGTGAAGAGTTTGAGGGGGGCTTGACTTGTAGACAGTTTAGGATATTAGTGATTTTTCTAGAGAGGGTATTGTGATTTCATAAATACCTTTGGCTATCCTGGCTTGTTTCAAAGTCAGATGATGTTGAGCTTGAGGAACGATGTTGTTCAACGTAAGACGACGCCGCAAATCTGCCTGCCTCTGTAAAATATATATTCCCTATTCAGATTGAGTTCAGTTTAATATTCTATCAACAAAGTAAAGCCAACCAAACTTTTCAACTTTCTATACCCTAACATTTAAACGTACCATGTTCTGTGCTAAATTTATCGTATGTCAGTCGATTCATAAAGAGCTATTACATCCTGATAGCACGAAATTGTATCGTATCTCCGTTATTCCCTACATTTAACTTTAGGTGACTTTCTCTTCTATGATACATTTATTTAAATACGACTCCCATCTCAATACATTATTCCAGCAGATCATTTTGGGCAAAATATCGAAATTGTCTCGCCATTATTTTTAATTCCTTCTTTTTTTCAATTCAATCTAAAAACACATATTAAACGTTCAGTTCATATCTTATACAAACACAAACACTTTCAGGCAAAACATACAAATAGATGAATTACAATCTAAAATCAATTTTAGTTAACCGCCTCGGCTGGGAACCAAACCGTGGACTGCAATTTGTAAGACTGCTACGCTTACCACTATTTCACCAACACTATGGAACTGACTGAGATTCTCCGCAAATAGACCCATTTTACAGTTGCCTGTAATTGTAACTCCGGCCTCTGGACAACAGAAAATAGCCCTAATTTAACAGCCCAAAGTTTTCCCTCAGTTAGGATTCTCATTAATCTCGCTCTCTTTGTATCTGACCCTTCTTTTTTTTACCCGATTGTCGCCTCTGACCTTCCCCTCAGTTAAATTACAACATTGGTGGTGACGTTTGCAGGGAGTGTTACACTCCCGGGCGAAATGTCCAATTTCGTTACAATTAAAACATTTTATATTTTTCTTTTGACTCACCTTATCCACTTTTCTCGGCTTTATTCCCTTTTCTAACTCTATTATACCTCCCTCGACTTCAGCAGGATTCACATATATGGGTGGTAATTTTGCAGGTAGCTCCTGCAGCCGTATTCTCACAACCACTATTTCATCGACTGGATTACCTCTGTATTCTTGGTATAATCAAGAAGGATATAGTTTGTTACCCTCATCTCCACCCAATTGGTTAACTTTTTCATCTGTGGGAGCGGAGGGCAGCGCATCTTGAGTCTTGTTAGATGTAACATTTTCTGCGCCCCCAACTCTCTTTGTGCTTCTGAAAGCCAAACTCCGGCTCTGTATAACCCCTGTTTATTCTGCTTTTTCACATTTTTCCCACATTCCTTATGTATCTGTTTTATAAGTGATTCCAGCTTTTCTACATTTAGACGGCCATCAAAATCATATTTCTTTCTCCATCTTAGACCGAAATCAATGTTTCTCTTGTCTCTCTGTTCCATATAATGCTCGCCTCCCATTAGTTCTGGCACTTCCTTTGAGGAATTTCCACCCATCCTTAATCCTTACCGTTACTAGTAGCTATGGTATTTAATCACTTATCTATGCCTTTCTATATTTTACCTTCTATGTGAGTGTATTTCTAAGAATCTGCTATTTACCGTTACTTAGTTACTTTAGTTGCTTTTCTGTCTGACTATGTGTGTGTCTCTTTAATGATAATCAGTATGTATTTCTCCTTCCTGGAAACCACGTCTATAGATGACTTTTGATCGGACATTACATTTCACACGTAGGATATTTTCCTTGGGACTTTCAACGTTAATATCCCATATCTCACTACTCTAGACTAAGTTACCCTCCCCTTAGATATTAATTTCTTTCAGCATTGTACAAGTTCAATTATTCTGTTCGCCTAGAATTACCCTGCCTTCTCACCAAGCCTAATTTATCCTCACCTGTTTTATATATATCTATCTGCTACTTCTTGATAGTCAGACGACTTCCCATATACAGATAGACTACTCAGGTTCAAACTTTATTTAGGTATGTTTTTTGAATTAATGGCTATCCTATTTGTACGGAACAAGCGTCCTGATTCCCCAATGCGTACTATATCTCTCCTTAATAACCTTCCGGCTTGCAAAACCAGGATTTATTAAGCTCTAGTTTATTTATGGTAGTGCACCTTACCACAGGTCAATTTCAGACCTGTTTCCTTCCTATCGATTTTGGTTAAAACTCAAGGTAGAATCCCGTTGTATTTGTTCAGAATATTCAAGCACCTATCATTGATTAAATCCAAACTCCTTTATAATATTTAATCAAAAAATATCCTAAATAATCCCTCCCAAATTTGAGAATAAAGGCTACTGACCTGCTGCCGATTGGGAAAAGCACTGTTTGTTTGATCTAGTCACCGTCCCTGTCTTCTGGGGTGTATACCGGCCTGTTGTTTTTAACCTCAATTCAGAGGCCAGTTCTTAACTAACGGGACCAGACCCGCTCGTGCACTATTTTTCCGGTGTATGACCTCCAGATGACAGAGACGGATATTTAGATCCCGGTTCGAAGGACCAATTATTAAAGGAATTTAATTGCTCTATGTTTTAATACCCAATTAAATTAAACACTTGTCAATTCATAAGGATTTGTAAGACCCTTATTCTATAATAATGGACAGAGCCCAGTCTTAAAGTCAATCAGCAGAGTTTATTCACGAGAGTACTGAACACGATACAGGTTACCACAGGTTATAAACTGAAAATGACATCATTAGTTCTAGTACCAACTTGTCTCTTCTCCCACCCTGGTACAAAGGCAGTATCTCAAGCCTTCCCACATCCGTCTCCCTACCAATTTAATATAATTTATGAGCCAAGGTCTTCTCGTGTAGATAAGCATTCTAGCCAGTCTGAAGATATCGTTCATTCATTTCTACCAAGGAACAGACAGTCATTGTTCTAACTCTTGACCACATATACACACATTATATTCAGCACTGGGATCAAGAAAGAAAACTCATACTGATACAGCAACATAATAGTATTCGGATTAGTACATATACAGTAACATAATAGTATTCTGATTAGTCAGTCCTGATTGAAATGTATACATAATTAGTCATCATTGATAAAAAATTCCCTTAACAGGTCTTCAGCAATAGCAGGAGTAGTCTGTAGGACACACAGTAGTCAGTGATTAGACACCATTTTACTACTTTGTCCCCATTAATACAAACTCAAACAAGGTACAATATCCACCCCCCCCCCCTTCATGTCAATAGATCATTCATACTAAACTTTAGACACAATAACACCCCCAACCATCACCAGTCAGTCACCCACACCATCTCCTCCTAGCTAATTTTCTCTAATTGAGAATTCAAGCCTTGCATGAACAATCAATTAAGCCTCCATAATACAGAGAAAACTACAGTAGAAGTTGTAGCCTACTTGTAAACACACCAACTATGACAACAAGACATGTAGCATGTTTATGCCTAGCTCCAATATATGTATTTGCTCATCATGGAGTCATGGAAAGATTTAGTAGATTTTAGAAGGTGACATACAATAGTTCCTGGTGCTGAGCTTGATGTTGATGTTGATGCCTCTACAGATTTGATGGGATCGGACTCTAAATAGAACACATAACGTTAGTCACGTTAGATTCTGCGGTAGTACGTTAGCTTGCAAAGTTACAAATCACATTGCCAGATAGCAGCTGGCTTACATTGATATGCTTTGGAATGTCTATCCAACGTATTATGAAAGCTATCTAGCTAGATTTTAGTTTAGATAAACAAATGTAGTTCGCTAGTTAGCTAGCTAGGTAATGTTAGCTTATTTTCTGCTGCGCTGATGTTAGCTGATCAGATGCCTTCCTCTTTAAAGTGAAGGGGAAAATCGATGGAATAGCATCATTTTTCAACAATCGACAACATGGCAACCCATGAGTTGAAACTTCTGTTCCGTTTCGAAATCCTCTGGTTGAAAGTGCTGGCTATGAACACAGACATTCAGCTATTTCTCATATCAATTGGATACACCTTCACAGAGCGGTCCTCCACCTCCTGAAATCACTATGAATTCTGCATATTGTGGTTTGCTTACAACAAGGAAATGTAGCTGGCCCATTCCTACCGGTGAGATGCAGAAACGCTGATATTTTTGTGTAGTGGAGATATTCTAAATTTGTATGACATATATGATATGCTAATAACATATTAATGAACATACACACTACCATTCAAAAGTTTGGGGTCACTTTGAAATGTCCTTGTTTTTGAAAGAAAAGCACATTTTTGGTCCATATAAAATCAAATTGATCAGAAATACAGTGTAGACATTGTTAATGTTATAGCTGACTAGTGTAGCTGATTATTTTTTAGGGAATATCTACGTAGGCGTACAGAGGTCCATTATCAGCAACCATCACTAATGTGTTCAAACGGCATGTTGTGTTAGCTCATCCAAGTTCATCAATTTAAAAGGATAATTGATACTTAGAAAATCCTTTTGCAATTATGTTAGCACAGCTGAAAACTGTTGTCCTGATTAAGGAAGCAATAAAATGAGCCTTCTTTAGACTAGTTGAGTATCTGAAGCATAAGCATTTGTAGGTTCGATTACAGGCTCAAAATGGCCAGAAACAAAGACCTTTCTTCTGAAACTCGTCAGTCTATTCTTGTTCTAAGAAAGTAAGGCTACTCCATGCTACTCCATTAAATAGTACCCGCAAAACACCAGCCTTAATGTCAACAATGAAGAGGCGACTCCGGAATGCTGGCCTTCTAGGTAGAGTTCCCCTGTCCAGTGCGTGTGTTCTTTTGCCCATCTTAATCTTTTCTTTTTATTGGCCAGTCTGAGATATGGCTTTTTCTGTGAAACTCATCCTAGTGAAATAGAGCAGTGAAATATGTAAATTGTTTGCATACAGTGGGGCAAAAAAGTATTTAGTCAGCCACCAATTGTTGTTCTCCCACTTAAAAAGATGAGAGGGGCCTGTAATTTTCATCATAGGTACACTTCAACTATGACAGACGAAATGAGAAAAAAAATCCAGAAAATCACATTGTAGGATTTTTAATGAATTTATTTGCAAATTATGGTGGAAAATAAGTATTTGGTCACCTACAAACAAGCAAGATTTCTGGCTCTCACAGACCTGTAACTTCTTCTTTAAGAGGCTCCTCTGTCCTCAAATCGTTACCTGTATTAATGGCACCTGTTTGAACTTGTTATCAAAAAATACACCTGTCCACAACCCCAAACAGTCACACTCCAAACTCCACTATGGCCAAGACCAAAGAGCTGTCAAAGGACACCAGAAACAAAATTGTAGACCTGCACCAGGCTGAGAAGACTGAATCTGCAATAGGTAAGCAGCTTGGTTTGAAGAAATCAACTGTGGGAGCAATTATTAGGAAATGGAAGACATACAAGACCACTGATAATCTCCCTCGATTTGGGGCTCCACGCAAGATCTCACACCGTGTGGTCAAACTAATCATAAGAACAGTGAGCAAAAATTCCAGAACCACACGGGGGGACCTAGTGAATAACCTACAGAGAGCTGGGACCAAAGTAACAAAGCCTACCATCAGCAAGGGCATTGAAGATGAAATGTGGCTGGGTCTTTCATTATGACAATGATCCCAAACACACCGACCGGGCAACGAAGGAGTGGATTTGTAAGAAGCATTTGTGAAGCATTTGTGAAGACTTACAGAAAACATTTGACCTCTGTCATTGCCAACAAAGGGTATATAACAAAGTATTGAGATAAACTTTTGTTATTGACCAAATACTTATTTTCCACCATATTTTGCAAATAAATAAATAAAAAATCCTACAATGTGATTTTCTGGACATTATTTCCTCATTTTGTCTGCCATAGTTGAAGTGTACCTATAATGAAAATTACAGGCCTCTCTCATCTTTTTAAGTGGGAGAACTTGCACAATTGGTGGCTGACTAAATACTTTTTTTGCCCCGCTGTACCTCTTAAACTGTCTGTATCCTACTGACTCGTGTTTTTTAAGAAACTAAATATGCTTCTCTGAACCTCTGCTAAAAATCTGGGTGAAATATTTCAAGGAATGTGAATCTTATTCAGTAGATTTAGTTATTGCTTGCTTTTCTTAAATCTACCAACCATGCCAGGAGGCATACCAGCTAAGATAGACTATATATCTCACCCATGAATATGAACTGTTCCCTGATACATTATAATCGTATGTGTCTAAAAGGTCGTTTTTCGGGAACAAAAACGACAGTCCTTCGGACTGAATGACAAGAAGAAGCAACCCGTCGGACTTTGACAAAACCACAACAGGAAACGATCCTTTAACTTGCTTGTGCGCACTCGGTCAGCTGACACACTCGAAGTCATGTGATTTCATTCCTGTAGGCAGAGAGAGTGAACACAAGTCGCTGCGTTTGAAACAAAGTATCTCGTAGTTGTATTTTCTATCCCGGCACGTCCAACATGGCTTGGACGAAGTATCAACTCTTTCTTGCGGGTCTTATGCTCACAACCGGCTCTATCAACACGCTATCGGCAAAGTAAGTGAACGTTTCATTCACGTTGTCAATTGATTTCACGGTCTACGATGTAGCCAATGGCATAGGCCAGTGTTGAGCATCTGGTTGATCGCAAAACCATTCCTATTCGTTCAACAAACATTTATGTCAAAAAACAACAACGATAAAGCCTTGGGTCCCTAATTTGTGTTATTCGTTTCGCGGTAGGTGCGCTTGATTCAGCAGTCCTAGCGCCGGGAAGGCAAAGTGTTCCAATTTTGAACCATTTTGTGTCTGAAGATAGAACATTGCATACCCGGTAGTCCCAGATAGCAAATGAGGTGGACCTATAGTTCTACTGCTGGCCAATCTGATAGTTTAGATCACTGAGTCTGCAGTTTCCTCGAGCGATAGACTGTAAAAAGAATACTCAAACGTACAGCAAAGTTGATAATGTGAGATTTGAAACCTTTTTAAAACCGTGACTAGTGAAAAACTCGACGAATATAACAAAGAGCTGCTGTTTATATAAGTAAGTTCATGTTTAAGTTTTCGATCAGAACTGTCACTTTTTTTCAACCGTTTTACTAGTCTTAAAATGAATGAGTCTAGCAGTGTTTTGATAAGCTTGCGTTGTTATTATTTGTGGCTTGTGTATTTGTTAATATCGAGGAATATTTCACTTTCTCTTGTTATAGGAGTAACAAGCTGATTTGGCGCAGGAGGCAATGTAATGCAGTGCGATTTAAATTTCACCAACAGCTGGAAGACTGTGTCCCCTTTTCTCAGCCTATGGCGGGAGAGAGAGGAGGCACTGTAAGTCGGGTGAGAGGCAGCCTCACTGCTGCTCCCTCCTCTCATACTGACCATCAGATGCAGGCCATCAGTCCAGTAAAAATACAATTATTATGCTCACTCAGCTGTGTCTCAAAAGTAATACAAAAAATTATGTATTACCAATGTTCTCATATACCTACAATTTTTAAATATAATTTCAAAATGGTCTGAGAAGAACATTGGCAGGGAAATTCAAGCTTAGCCAAAATGCAGTGATATTGTATTGGGCCTATAGCCTACTGCACAAAACTCATTGTTACAGAACTGTTTTTAATTGGATAATGTTGCATAGGCTTACATTTAAGTCATGTTAAAAATACAAATTAATCGGAGCAGTAGATCTCTGCTTGCATTTTGACTCAAAGTGATCTTGACTCAAAAGGTTGGTGACCACTGTCCTAGACATCAAGATTTGGGCCACAGTGTTTATTTCACTGTTGAATCCTTGTGAACTGAATTATTGTGGCTCAATTGCTTGGTATATTTTACAGTAGGCTAAATTAGGCGAGGCTACTTGACATTTTATTGTACTTTTGGAAAAAAGCTAGATTTCCATGATGCCATTGTTGTAGGCCTAAATTCCTGTTTTAAATTGCTTTGGTCAGCAACGAGCCAATCTCACTGTAAACAATGCCGGTTTGAGAATTAGAAGCTGTATGTTTGCTTACTAGCTTAGCTTAGGTGTAGCCTAAATGCAATGTATAACTACATTTGAAATTGTGACATTTCTAGACATTAGACAAGTGCCAGACACAGGGAGGGAAACCTTTCATGTGCTCTTGTGTCACTGTTGATTAATACATGTATTTTGATGACATGAAGCGAGGACACTGCTGTCTCTGCAAATCACATTTGCTTAGTTGCCACAAAAGAAGCAGACTTCTCTAAACTATGGCTTGGCGTCTCAACTTCTCTTTTGCTGTCATGCAAAATGTGATATAGGCTGGGCCTATAGGTCGTAGTTGTGCTACTGTGTGCTCTTTTATGTCATGTGGAAATGGCACTTTATCACCGTGGTCTAGTCTGGCAAGTCCCATCAGTATGTCTCATGTCACAACTGTACTGGAATACTGTATAAAATACATGGTTGCTCTTGCTCAGTGCAATGAGACAATGTAGCAAATAGAGAGATCACATTTCATCTGCTTTCTTTGGGCTTCTTTCCAGAGCGTTCACCAGAAACCAAACACTTCACTGTCTGTGCTTCACTGAGGAGAATGTTATCTTGAGCTGAGAACAGTTTCCTCTTGTTGATTAAAAAACGTAGATGTCAGTAGCCTTTTGAGTTGATTTAACCAACTGTATATGTTATTGGACTTGGCAATGTGTAAATGTAAAACTTTCTCAAATCAATAGCTAAATTCAGTCAATCAAACAGTTACTCAACTGGGTACAGTAGTGTTATGGAGCTCAGACTACTACTGTGAGGAAAGGGCCACAGCATCACTTTGTGAGGCTCTGTGACCACAGCCCTTAGTCTATATTCAATCAGCAAGGAGAACTCACATGCTGGTCATGCCTCTACTGATCAGGCCAATTGGACTATAAAAGTCAGTGGGTGTTCAGGTAGCTAGGCACAGACGACTAAGTCACTCATTAACCCCTATGTCACCGTATCATACTTTGAGCATTTGATTGAGTCTGCCTGGAGTGCCAGATGGGTGTGGTTTGAACTTTTGGGACTATATTGTTGGTTCCATTGCGCAAAGCAAGCTCAATCAAGTGCAAGTATTTGAAAGGAGACAGATTGGTCTCATGAACAGATTGGTTTCTGACTGTTAGTGTGACATTCTTGAGCAAACTTAATAAACTTTCTCCTGTTCTCCCCCAGATGGGCTGACATGTTCTCCGCAAAGGGTTGCAAAGACTCCCCTGAACACACATTCTCCCACCCGTTTGTACAGGTACAGTCTCCCTGCCCCTCATATTCTGTGTTTTTTATAACTATATAAGCTAGACCTAAATTAATTACTTGATGTTTATCAACCGTGTTGATAGGAAGGTTCCTAAATGCTGTCATTGTCTCTTCTGTCTCAACTGTGTGTCTCTGGCTCACTGCCCCCCTCACATCGCTCTGTCTCTCTCTCTCTAGGCCGTAGGGATGTTCCTGGGGGAGCTCAGTTGTCTGGTCGTCTTCCACATGCTGCTTTGTCACGACAGACGAAGACCAGAGCCCAAGATGAACACGGGCCAGAGCTTCAACCCCCTCCTCTTCCTCCCCCCTGCTCTCTGTGACATGACCGCTACCTCCATCATGTATGTTGGTACGTGATCCGAACATCCTAGATATTTATCTTAATTTTGTGTTGCAGCGGGCTCCAGAGTTTTCTGGGAATGTGTCGCTCGCTGCTTAGGCCACCATTTAATTCCCTCGCACTTTACATAATATTTTCATAATTTGGCAATTCATACCAAAAAGGGCTTTCGAGTTTGATTCTTAAAAAATATTCTTAAAAAACTGCAAGAAAGTCTAAATGATCTATAAAATATTATGGTCAGAGGCACAATTTAACTGTATTCCCCTTTAAGTTCTTGTGAAGTGTCTCCCATTTGTTTTAAGGAACTGGACACAATGACCGAGAAGTCTCGATTTCTGAGTCATCATAGTGAAAGTTTGTGCTGACTGTCTGTGGACCTGGGATCAATTAGTATTTCCTTTCTTTTACCAGAAATTAATTGCCAGTTGAGACTAGAGGTCGACCGATTTAATCGGAATGGCCAATTAATTCGGGCCAATTTCAAGTTTTCATAACAATCGTAAATCTGTATTTTTGGGCACCAATTTGGCTGATATATAATATATATATATTTATTTATTTATATATTTATATATATATTTATAATTATATTATATTTTTTACACCTTTTTTAAATCTTTATTTAACTAGGCAAGTCAGTTAAGAACACATTCTTATTTTCAATGATGGCCTAGGAACGGTGGGTTAACTGCCTTGTTCATGGGCAGAACGACAGATTTTTATGTTGTCAGCTCTGGGATTCAATCTATTAACCTTATAGTTAACTAGTCCAACGCTCTAACCACCTGCCTCACGAGGAGCCTGCCTGTTACGCGAATGCAGTAAACCAAGGTAAGTTGCTAGCTAGCATTAAACTTAACTTATAAAAAACAATCAATCACTAGTTAACTACACATGGTTGAAGATATTACTAGTTTATCTAACGTGTCCTGCGTTGCATATAATCGATGCAGTGCGTATTCGTGAAAAAGGACTGTCGTTGCTCCAATGTGTACCTAACCATAAACATCAATGCCATAATCAAGAAATCCAGGTTAGCAGGCAATATTAACCAGGTGAAATTGTGTTACTTCTCTTGAGTTCATTGCACGCAGAGTCAGTGTATATGCAACAGTTTGGGCCGCCTAATTTGCCAGAATTTTACGTAATTATAACATTGAAGGTTATCCAATGTAACAGGAATATTTAGACTTATGGATGCCACGCGTTAGATAAAATACGGAACGGTTCCGTATTTCACTGAAAGAATAAACGTCTTGTTTTCGAGATGATGGTTTCTGGATTCGACCATATTAATGACCTAAGACTCGTATTTCTGTGTGTTATTATGTTATAATTAAGTCTATGATTTGATAGAGCATTCTGACTGAACGATGGTAGGCACCAGCAGGCTCGTACGCATTCATTCAAACAGCATTTTTGTGCGTTTTGCCAGCAGCTCTTTGCAATGCTTCAAGCATTACTCTGTTTATGACGTCAAGCCTATCAACTCCCGAGATTAGGCTGGTGTAACCGATGCGAAATGCCTAGCTAGTTAATGGGGTGCGCGCTAATAGCGTTTCAAACGTCGCTCGCTCTGAGACTTGGAGTGGTTGTTCCCCTTGCTCTGCATGGGCAACGCTGCTTCGAGGGTGGCTGTTGTCGATGTGTTCCTGGTTCGAGCCCAGGTAGGAGCGAGGAGAGGGACTGAAGCTACACTGTTATACTGGCAATACTAAAGTGCCTATAAGAACATCCAATAGTCAAAGGTTAATGAAATACAAATGGTATAGAGAGAAATAGTCCTATAATTCCTATAACCTAAAACTTCTTACCTGGGAATATTGAAGACTCATGTTAAAAGGAACCACCAGCTTTCATATGTTCTGAGCAAGGAACTTAAATGTTAGCTTTCTTATATGGCACATATTGCACTTTTAATTTCTTCTGCAACACTTTGTTTTTGCATTATTTAAACCAAATTGAAAATGTTTCATTATTTGTTTGAGGCTAAATTGATTTTATTGATGTATTATATTAAGTTAAAATAAGTGTTCATTCAGTATTGTTGTAATTGTCATTATTACAAATAAATAAATAAAAATCTGCCGATTAATCGGCATCAGCTTTTTTTGGTCCTCCAATAATCGGTATTGGCGTTGAAAAATTATAATCGGTCGACCTCTAGTTGAGACAATAGTTCCAAAAGTGCATCCCCACCCATCTGCCACTCCAGGCAGGCTATTGTTATATGTATTTTTTTAATTTTCATTTCACCTTTATTTAACCAGTTAGGCTAGTTGAGAACAAGTTCTCATTTGCAACTGCGACCTGGCCAAGATAAAGCAAAGCAGTTCGACACATACAACAACAGTGTTACACATGGAATAAACAAACATACAGTCACTAATACAGTAGAAAAGTCTATATACAGTATGTTCAAATGAGGTAGGATAAGGGAGGTAAAGCAATAAATAGGCCATTTTGGCGAAGTAATTACAATATAGCAATAAACACTGGAATGGTAGATGTGCAGAAGATGAATGTGCAAGTAGAGATACTGGGGTGCAAAGGAGCAAGATAAATACAGTATGGGATGAGGTAATTGGATGGGCTATTTACAGATGGGCTATGTACAGGTGCAGTTATCTGGGAGCTGCTCTGACAGCTGGTGCTTAAAGCTAGTGAGGGAGATATGAGTCTCCAGCCTCAGTGTTTTTTTGCAGTTCGTTCCAGTCATTGGCAGCAGAGAACTGGAAGGAAAGGCAGCCAAAGGAAGAATTGGCTTTGGGGATGACCAGTGAGATAAACCTGCAGGAGCGCTTGCTATGGGTAGGTGCTGCTATGGTGACCAGTGAGCTGAGATTAGGTGGGGCTTTACCTAGCAGAGACTTGAAGATGACCTGGAGCCAGTGGGTTTGGCGACGAGTATGAAGCGAGGGCCAGCCAACGAGAACGCACAGGTCGCAGTGGTGGGTAGTATATGGGGCTTTGGTGACAAAACGGATGGCACTGTGATAGACTGCATCCAATTTGTTGAGTAGAGTGTTGGAGGCTATTTTGTAAATGACAAGGTACGTCGAGGTACGGTAAGATGATCAGTTTTACAAGGGCGTGTTTGGCAGCACGAGTGAAGGATGCTTTATTGCGAAATAGGATGCCGATTCTAGATTTAATTTTGGATTGGAGATGCTTAATGTGAGTCTGGAAGGAGAGTTCAGTCTAACCAGACACCTAGGTATTTGTAGTTGTCCACGTATTCTAAGTCAGAACCATCCAGAGTAGTGTGTGTGTGTATATATATTTTAACCTTTTTTATTTAACTGTGCAAGTCCATTTAGAACAAATTCTTATTTACAATGACAGCCTACACCGGCCAAAACCAGACGACGCTGGGCCAATCACGTCCGGTTGTGATACAGCCTGGAACAAGAAATAAAACAAATCCTATTTGAACCAAGGTCTGTCTGTTACCCTCTGTGACTCTATCCTTTCTCCCCAGCCCTGAACATGACGAGTGCCTCCAGCTTCCAGATGCTGCGTGGGGCGGTGATCATCTTCACGGGCCTGCTGTCGGTGGCCTTCCTGGGGCGCCGCCTGGTGGCCAGTCAGTGGACAGGCATCTTTGTCACTATTCTGGGCCTGGTGATGGTGGGCCTGGCCGACTTCATAAGCGGAAACAAGGATGACTCACACAAACTCAGCGAGGTCGTCACTGGTAAGAGAGAAAGAATGGTGGTTGGAAGGGAATACTTCCTGTGTCAAAGGTATGCCTGGGTTAGGACACATTGTTAAGAGGGTAGGCCTGGGTTAGGACATATTGTTAAGAGTATAATGAGTAGCCACTTAGTGGCAAAGGTAGGGTCCTGATTGAAAATAATCTTTCCCTTCTTCCACACTTGAGTTATTCACAGATCTAACTCATGATTGTATATCTGAACGCAAGCTTTCCAAAGCTGTCAGTGTAAGCTTAATTGTTGTCTTAATTATTGTTGTCCATTAGTTTGCTCCAATTAGGGGGGGGGTTGATAGGGTTATGGGAAAATAGTAAAGGGGGAATGTGTGTGTGTATATATATATATATATATATATATCACACATACTACCGTTCAAAAGTTTGAGGTCGCTTAGAAATGTTCTTGTTTTTGAAAGAAATGCACTTTTTTTGTTCATTTAAAATTAAATTGATCAGAAATACAGTGTAGACATTGTTAATGTTGTAAATGACTATTGTAGCTGGAAACTGATGATGTTTAATGGAATATCTAAGTAGGCGTTAAGAGGTCCATTATCAAGCATCAACCACCACTGTGGTCCAATGCACATTGTGTTAGCTCATCCAAGTTTATCCTTTTAAAAGGCTAATTGATCACTAGAAAACCCTTTGCAATTATGTTAGGACAGCAGAAAACTGTTCTGATTTTAAATAAGCAATAAAACTGGCTTCTTTATATTAGTTGAGTATCTGGAGCATCAGCATTTGTGTTCGATTACATGCTCAAATTTGCCAGAAACAAAGGACTTTCTTCTGAAACTCAGCAGTCTTTTCTTGTTCTGGGAAATGAAGGTCTATTCCATGAGATTAATTGCCAAGAAACCTGAAGATCTCGTACAACGCTGTGTACTTCTCCCTTCACAGAACAGCACAAACTGGTGCTAACCAGAATAGTTAGAGGCATGGGAGGCCCAGGTGCACAACCGAGCAAGAGGACAAGTACATTAGTGTCTAGTTTGAGAAACAGACACCTCACAAGTCCTCAACTGGCAGCTTCATTAATTAGTACCTGCGAAACACCAGTTTCAACGTCAACAGTGAAGAGGCGACTCTGAGATGCTGGCCTTCTAGGCAGAGGTGCAAAGGAAAAAGCCATATCTCAGACTGGCCAATAAAAATAAAATATTAAGATGGGCAAAAGAACAGATACTGGACAGAGGAAGATTGGAAAAAAGTGTTATGGACAGAAATGTAAGTTTGAGGCGTTCGGATCACAAAGAAGAACATTCATAAGATACAGAAAAAATGAAAAGATGCTAGAGGAGTGCTTGATGTCAAGCATGGTGGGGGAGAAGTGATGATCTGGGGTTGCTTTTGTGGTGGTAAAGTGGGAGATTTGTACAGGGTAAAAGGGATCTTGAAGAAGGAAGGCTATCACTCCATTTTGCAAAGTCGTGCCATACCCAGTGGACATCGCGTAATTGAAGCCAATTTCATCCTACAACAAGACAATGACCCAAAGCACAGCTCCAAACTATGCAAGAACTATTTAGGGAAGAAGCAGTCAGCTGGAATTCTGTCTGTAATGGAGTAAACACAGTCAGAACACAGTCACCGGATCTCAACCCTATTGAGCTGTTGTGGGAGCAGCTTGACCGTATGGTACGTCAGAAGTGCCGATCAAGCCAATTCAACTTGTGGGAGGTGCTTCAGGAATCATAGGGTGAAATATCTTCAGAATACCTCAACAAACTGACAACTAGAATGCCAAAGGTCTGCAAGGCTGGAATTGCTGCAAATGGAGGATTCTTTGATGAAAGTGGAGTTTGAAGGGCACAATTTATTCCTTCAATTAAAAATCATTATTTATAACCTTGTCAACGTCTTGACTATATTTCCTATTCATTTTGCAACTCATTTCATGTGAACTCAGCAAAAAAGAATGTCCCCTTTTCAGGACCCTGTCTTGTAAAGATAATTTGTAAAAATCCAAATAACTTCACAGATCTTCATTGTAAAGGGTTTAAACACTTTTCCATGCTTGTTCAATGAAACATAAACAATTAATGAACATGCACCTGTGGAATGGTCGTTAAGACACTAACAGCTTTCAGACGGTAGGCAATTAAGGGTCACGGTTATGAAAATTTGGGACACTAAAGAGGCCTTTCTACTGACTCTGGGAAAACACAAAAAGAAAGATGCCCAGGGTCCCTGATCATCTGCGTGAATGTGCCATAGGCACGCTACAAGGAGGCATGGGGTCTGCAGATGTGGCCAGGGCAATAAATTGCCATGTCTGTACTGTGAGACGCCTAAGACAGTGCTACAGGGAGACAGGACGGACAGCTGATCGTCCTCGCAGTGGCAGACCACATGTAACAACACCTGCACAGGATCGGTACAGCTGAACATCACACCTGCGGGACAGGTACAGGATGGCAACATCAACTGCCCGAGTTACACCAGGAACGCACAATCCCTCTATCAGTGCTCAGACTGTCCGCAATAGGCTGAGAGAGGCTGGACTGAGAGCTTGTAGGCCTGTTGTAAGGCGGACGCCACCGGCAACAACGTCGCCTACGGGTACAAACCAACTGTCGCTGGACTGGCAAAAAGTGCTCTTCACTGAGGAGTCCGGTTTTGTCTCACCAGGAGTGATGGTCGGATTCGCGGTTTTCGTCGAAGGAATGAGCATTACACCGTTGTCATTGCAGGCAGTCTCAACGCTGTGCGTTACAGGGAAGACATCCTCCTCCCTCATGTGGTACCCTTCCTGCAGGCTCATCCTGTCATGACCCTCCAGCATGACAATGCCGCCAGCCATACTGCTTGTTCTGTGTGTGATTTCCTGCAAGACAGGAATGTCAGTGTTCTTTCATGGCCAGCGAAGAGCCCGGATCTCAATCCCATTGAGCACGTCTGGGACCTGGTGGATCGGAGGGTGAGGGCTAGGGCCAGGGCCAGAAATGTCCGGGAACTTGGTGGAAGAGTGGGGTAACATCTCACAGAAAGAACTGGCAAATCTGGTGCAGTCCATGAGGAGGAGATTCACTGCAGTACTTAGTATCTGGTGTGGCCTCCAGCTGTATTGACTGTTACTTTTGATTTTTACTTAGTCACATGTCTGTGGAACTCGTTCAGTTCATGTCTCCGTTGTTGAATCTTATGTTCATACAAATATTTACACATGTTTAGTTTGCTGAGGATAAATGCAGTTGACAGTGAGAGGATGTTTCTTTTTTTGCTGAGTTTGTGTGTGTATGAATGTGGGATTGGAAATGATGCAGACAATTACATTGTTCCTTTTATCAATCTACAGTCGGAAGTTTACATATACTTAGGTTGGAGTCATTAACTCGTTTTTCAACCACTCCACAATGTTTTTGTTAACAAACTATAGTTTTGGCAAGTTGGTTAGGACATCTAATTTGTGCATGACACAAGTAATTTTTCCAACAATTGTTTACAGACTTATAATTCACTGTATCACAATTCCAGTGGGTCAGAAGTTTACATACACTGAGTTGACTGAGCCTTTAAACAGCTTGGAAAATTCCAGCAAATGTTGTCAAGGCTTTAGAAGGTTCTGATAGGCTAATTGACATAATTTGAGTCACTTGGAGGTGTACCTGTTGATGTATTTCAAGGCCTACCTTAACTCAGTGCCTCTTTGCTTGACATCATGGGAAAATCAAAAGAAATCAGCCAAGATCTCCATAAGTCTGGTTCAACCTTGGGAGCAATTTCCATACTCCTGACGGTACCGCGTCCATCTGTACAAACAACAGTATGCAAGTAAAAACACCATGGGACCTCGCAGCCGTCATACCACTCAGGAAGGAGACTCGCTCTGTCTCCTAGAGATGAACGTACTTTGGTGAGAAAAGTGCAAATCAATCCCAGGACAACAGAAAAGGACCTTGTGAAGATGCTGGAGGAAACAGATACTTCTGTATCTTTATCCACAGTAAAATGAGTCCTATTTCGACATAACCTGAAAGGCCGCTCAGCAAGGAAGAAGCCACTGCTACAAAACTGCCAAAAGCCAGACTACGGTTTGTAACTGCACATGGGGACAAAGATTGTACTTTTTGGAGCAATGTCCTCTGGTCTGATGAAACAAAAATATAATTGTTTGGCCGTAATGGCCATTGTTATGTTTGGAGGAAAAAGGGGGAGGCTTGCAAGTACACCATCCCAACCATGAAGCACAGGGTGGTAGCATCAGGTTGTGGGGTTGCTTTGCTGCAAGAGGGACTGGTGCACTTCACAAAATAGATGGCTACATGAGGAAGGAAAATTATGTGGATATATTGAAGCAACATATCAAGACATCAGCCAGGAAGTTAAAGCTTGGTCGCAAATGGGTCTTCCAAATGGACAGTGACCCCAAGCATACTTCCAAAGTGGCTTAAGGACAACGAAGTCAAGGTATTGGAGTGGCCATCACAAAGCCCTGACCTCAATCCTATAGAAAATGTGTGGGCAGAACTGAAAAAGTGTGTGCGAGCAAGGAGACTTACAAACCTGACTCAGTTACACCAGCTCTGTCATGAGGAATGGGCCAAATTTCACCCAACTTATTGTGAGAAGCTTGTGGAAGGCTACCCGAAACGTTTGACCCAAGTTAAACAATTTAAAGGCAATGCTACCAAATACTAATTCAGTGTATGTAGTGTATGAGTTTAAATGTATTTGGCTAAGGTGTATGTAAACTTCTGACTTCAACTGCATCTGTAATATTAAAGCTGATCTACAACCTAAAAAATAAGTGTTGTCTGATCAGTGATTACCCAAAGGAAAGTTGGAAGGAAGGATACATTTGAATGGTGTTCAATTCAAACAAGGCCCATGATTGAGTTGGAGTCAATATTTACTTTTGACTATTTACATTTTACTTCTCCAGAGACTTGTTTTCCCTCAGCAGCAACATCTTGCCAAAACAAATATTCAATGAGGAACTACCATGTAAAGGTCATCTCTTCTGACCCCCAGGTGATCTTCTGATCATAATGGCCCAGGTCATTGCAGCTGTCCAGATGGTTCTGGAGGAGAAGTTTGTCTACAAGCACGACGTTCATCCTTTACGGGCCGTGGGCACTGAAGGTACAGTGAACATATACGTTTCTGGGTGTATGCATTGGGTTAATGTATAACTCTAGCTACAGAATGTAGCAGTGGTGTTTGTACAGCTTTGAGAGTGAAGCTTACAGTGAAGATATGCAAGTGTAGCAACCAGATTTTTACATGTGTAAGTAGTACTTAGTAACCTGTTTGACATTTCTCTTTTGTTTCTGTGGAAATAATCATAATGTCTGTGTTGTCACCTTTAGCGCTGTATCAAAGACAGAATGTTTGTAGCTCGTTAGTAATTCATCCAGCCTCCTCCTTCTCCTCCATCTCTAGGGTTCTTTGGCTTCTTCATCCTCTCGCTGCTCCTCATCCCCTTTTTCTACATCCCGGTGGGGAGCTTTAGCAACAACCCCCGACACGTTCTCGAGGACGCGCTGGACGCCTTCTGCCAGATCGGCCACAACCCCATGATCATCCTGGCGTTGCTCGGCAACACAGTGTCCATCGCCTTCTTCAACTTCGCCGGCATCTCCGTCACCAAGGAAATCAGCGCCACCACGCGCATGGTGCTGGACAGTCTGCGCACCGTGGTCATCTGGGTGGTCAGTCTGGCTCTGGGCTGGGAGCAGTTCCATGGTTTACAGGTTCTGGGTTTCATTGTGTTGTTGGTGGGTGCAGCGCTTTATAATGGGCTTCATCGCCCCCTGCTGGCCAAGATTCCTTGCTGCGCCAACATGGTGGAGGAAGAGGAGCGGAACCCGGCAGAGAGGGCAAGACTGCTGGATGAGGGAAGGGTGCAGGAGGAGACCTAACTGACATGATGAACTTGCAAAATGCTGAAAGTGGTGGTGATGGTGGGGGGTGCGGGGTCTGACATCGATATGACAACCTCGCCATACTTCTGACATGAAGACACCACATTTCTCAGATTACTGTACCAGTCCCAGTCTTTAAAACCGTGTTCACTCCTGGTAGTAAATTTCAGGTGACATGTTTATAGGATCTTGGAATAGCCTTCTTTATGGCTTGTTGCAGCATCAGTTAAATATGTGTGTTAATGGTGGCAGGCATTTTATAAAGCACCAAAACATTAAGCATAACACCGTTTTGATAGAGTGCCATACTGTGGTCATTGACAGATACAATCACAACTGAAATTTTTTGAACACTTTATAAAGATGAGCAAAAACAACTAAAATAAACCATACAAATACTGAGCTATATTGTTTTCTATTTTTGGTGGGAAATTATATTTTATACTAATACAATTACTCAGATAAATGATTTTGTTTAACAAGTCATAAAAAAAGCTAGAACGTTGATTTAAAAATGTAAACCTGAACTTCCAAGATGCGGGTCGAGTAGAGACCTAAGTTAATACAAGTCCATGATTTCATACCAGGAGAAGTCAGAAAGGGGTCAGTACAAATGTCAATGTTCCCTCTTTAGCGGAGACTACAATTGAGCCAACATTTATTTATTTATTTCACCTACATTTAACCATGGAGGCCAGTTGAGAACAAGTTCCCATTTACAACTGCGACCTGGCCAAGATAAAGCAAAGCAGTGTGACAAAAACAACACAGAGTTACACATAAACAAACGTACAGTCAATAACGCAATGGAAAAATCTATGAACATTGTGTGCAAATGTAGAAGAGTAGGGAGATAAGGCAATAAATAGACCATAGAGGCGAAATAATTACAATTTAGCATTAACACTGAAGTGATCGATGTGCAGATGATGCTGTGAATGTAGAGATACTGGGTGCAAAAGAGCACGAGGGTAAGGAATAATATGGGGATGAGGTAGTTGGGTGTGCTATTTACAGATGGGCTATGTGCAGTGATCTGTGAGCTGCTCTGACAGCTGGTGCTAAAAGTTAGAGGGAGATCCAAGTCTACAGCTTACGTGATTTTCCAATTCGTTCCAGTCATTGGCAGCAGAGAACTGGAAGGAAAGGCGGCCAAAGGAAGTGCTGGCTTTGGGGATGACCAGTGAGATATACCTGCTGGAGCACGTGCTACGGGTGGGTGTTGTTATGGTGACCAGTGAGCTGAGAGAAGGCGGGGCTTTACCTAGCGAAGACTTATAGATGACCAGGTGCCAGTGGGTTTGGCGACGAATATGTAGTGAGGGCCAGCCAATGAGAGCATACAGGTCGCAGTGGTGGGTAGTATATGGAGCTTTGGTGATAAAACGGATGGCACTGTAATAGACTGCATCCAATTTGTTGAGTAGAGTGTTGGAGGCTAATTTGTAAATGACATCGCCGAAGTCAAGGATCTGTAGGATAGTCAGTTTTACGGGGATATGTTTGGCAGCATGAGTGAAGGAGGCTTTGTTGTGAAATAGGAAGACGATTCTAGATTTAATTTTGAATTGGAGATGCTTAATGTGAGTCTGGAAGGAGAGTTCACAATCTAGCCAGACACCTAGATATTTGTAGTTGTCCACATATTCTAAGTCAGAACCGTCCACAGTAGTGATGCTAGTTGAACGGGAGGGTGCAGGCAGCAATCGGTTAAAGAGCATGCACTTAGTTTAAATAGCATTTTAAATGCAGTTGCAGTCCACTGAAGGAGTGTTGTATGGTGTTGAAGCTCATTTGGGGGTTTGTTAGCAGTGCCAAAGAAGGGCCAGATGTATACAGAAGGGTGTTCTCTGCGTAGCGGTGTATCAGAGAATCACCAGCAGCAAGAGTGACGTCATGATATCTACAGAGAAAAGAGTCTGCCCGAGAATTGAACCCTGTGGCACCCCCGTAGAGACTGCCAGAGGTCCAGACAACAGGCGCTCCGATTCGACATCCTGAACTCTGAAAAGTAGTGGGTGAACCAGGTGAGGCAGTCATTTGAAAAGCAAAGGCTCTTGAGTCTGCCGATAAGAATGCGGTGATTGACAGAGTCGAAAGCCTTGGCCAGGTCGATAAAGACGGCTGCGCAGTTCTGTCGATGGTGGTTATGATATCGTTTAGGACTTAGAGTGTGGCTGAGGTGCACCCATGACCAGCTCGCATAGTGGAGAAGATACATTGGGATTCGGAATGATCTGATGTAATCTGTTTAACTTGGTTTTTGAAGATTTTAGAAAGGCAGGACAGGATGGACATGGGTATATAACAGTTTGGTTCTAGAGTGTCTCCCTCTTCTGAAGAGGGGGTTGACCGCGGCAGCTTTCCAATCTTTGGGGATCTCAGACGATGCGAAAGAGAGGTTGACTAGGCTACTAATAGGGGTTGAAACAATTTTGGCGGATCATTTTAGAAAGAGGGTCCAGATTGTCTGGCCCATCTGATTTGTAGGGATCCAGATATTGCCACTCTTTCAGAACACCAGCTGTCTGGATTTGGGTGAAGGAGAAGAGGGGGGTGGGCTTGGGCAAGTTGCTGCAAGGGGTGCTGATACAGTGCCTTGCGAAAGTATTCGGCCCCCTTGAACTTTGCGACCTTTTGCCACATTTCAGGCTTCAAACATAAAGATATAAAACTGTATTTTTTTTGTGAAGAATCAACAACAAGTGGGACACAATCATGAAGTGGAACGACATTTATTGGATATTTCAAACTTTTTTAACAAATCAAAAACTGAAAAATTGGGCGTGCAAAATTATTCAGCCCCTTTACTTTCAGTGCAGCAAACTCTCTCCAGAAGTTCAGTGAGGATCTCTGAATGATCCAATGTTGACCTAAATGACTAATGACTTGATGATAAATACAATCCACCTGTGTGTAATCAAGTCTCCGTATAAATGCACCTGCACTGTGATAGTCTCAGAGGTCCGTTAAAAGCGCAGAGAGCTTCATGAAGAACAACGAACACACCAGGCAGGTCCGAGATACTGTTGTGAAGAAGTTTAAAGCCGGATTTGGATACAAAAAGATTTCCCAAGCTTTAAACATCCCAAGGAGCACTGTGCAAGCGATAATATTGAAATGGAAGGAGTATCAGACCACTGCAAATCTACCAAGACCTGGCCGTCCCTCTAAACTTTCAGCTCATACAAGGAGAAGACTGATCAGAGATGCAGCCAAGAGGCCCTTGATCACTCTGGATGAACTGCAGAGATCTACAGCTGAGGTGGGAGACTCTGTCCATAGGACAACAATCAGTCGTATATTGCACAAATCTGGCCTTTATGGAAGAGTGGCAAGAAGAAAGCCATTTCTTAAAGATATCCATAAAAAGTGTCGTTTAAAGTTTGCCACAAGCCACCTGGGAGACACACCAAACATGTGGAAGAAGGTGCTCTGGTCAGATTAAACCAAAATTGAACTTTTTGGCAACAATGCAAAATGTTATGTTTGGTGTAAAAGCAACACAGCTCATCACCCTGAACACACCATACCCACTGTCAAACATGGTGGTGGCAGCATCATGGTTTGGGTCTGCTTTTCTTCAGCAGGGACAGGGAAGATGGTTAAAATTGATGGGAAGATGGATGGAGCCAAATACAGGACCATTCTGGAAGAAACTCTGATGGAGTCTGCATAAGACCTGAGACTGGGACGGAGATTTGTCTTCCAACAAGACAATGATCCAAAACATAAAGCAAAATCTACAATGGAATGGTTCAAAAATAAACATATCCAGGTGTTAGAATGGCCAAGTCAAAGTCCAGACCTGAATCCAATTGAGAATCTGTGGTAAGAACTGAAAACTGCTGTTCACAAATGCTCTCCATCCAACCTCACTGAGCTCGAGCTGTTTTGCAAGGAGGAATGGGAAAAAATTTCAGTCTCTCGATGTGCAAAACTGATAGAGACATAGCCCAAGCGACTTACAGCTGTAATCGCAGCAAAAGGTGGCGCTACAAAGTATTAACTTAAGGGGGCTGAATAATTTTGCACGCCCAATTTTTCAGTTTTTGATTTGTTAAAGTTTGAAATATCCAATAAATGTCATTCCACTTCATGATTGTGTCCCACTTGTTGTTGATTCTTCACAAAAAAAATACAGTTTTATATCTTTATGTTTGAAGCCTGAAATGTGGCACAAGGTCGCAAAGTTCAAGGGGGCCGAATACTTTCGCAAGGCACTGTATGTTGGTAAGGGTAGCCAGGTGGAAAGCATGGCCAGCCGTAGAAAAATGCTTATTGAAATTCTCAAATTTTTTTTTTGATTTATCAGTGGTGACCGTGTTTTCTAGCCTCAGTGCAGTGGGCAGCTGGGAGGAGGTGCTCTTATTCTACATGGACTTTAGTGTTCCAAAACTTTTTGAAATTAGTGCAACAGAAAGTAAATTTCTGTTTGAAAAAGCTAGCTTTAGCTTTCCTAACTGACTAAGGATATTGGTTCCTGACTTCCCTGAAAAGTTGCAGTGTTTGTAACTCTTCAGTTTTACAGCGTGAATAGAGCCTTTAGACAAGATATTGCAACATGGAACTTGTGAGCTATTGGTTTCATGCTTTTTAAAATGGTTTTCCATTATTGCTCTGTACATTTTACCAACGACCACAGTTAGCTGAAATGTTCCCCAATGGATACTTGTTGAAGAATGGCTGACATTGTTTGAGTGCCAATATCAATGCACTACCTCAAGTGTGATTTGGGATCTATGATTCAATAATTCCTGCATGCATGCTTGCATTGGTTTTGGCTATATTCATGTATTCATTCACTGGCTCATTATCACATGTAAATGTTGTAAAACGCACATGCTTCTTGGTATATCTTTTTCTATCATTGAGTAGCGTTTGTGAATATAGCTGGCACCATCACTAAGGCTTTGCCATAGATTAAATAGGTTAGTTGAGCAGCCTACTACTGTCTCCGTAGGTGAAAGGGAACAGTT
This sequence comes from Oncorhynchus masou masou, assembly GCF_036934945.1. NCBI lineage: Eukaryota > Metazoa > Chordata > Actinopteri > Salmoniformes > Salmonidae > Oncorhynchus > Oncorhynchus masou. The sequence goes on along the minus strand of NC_088230.1, from coordinate 29,849,153 downwards.
TTCAGGACATAGAATATTAATGTTTAGGCTTTTTTTGACACCTATGCTGCACCTTTTGATTAGGACATAGATTTTTTTGTGATTTGCAGTGTCATGTGAAATGTTGACTGGATACAATGAACTTGGCTTAAAAAAAGGGAAATGGAGAGGGTTTACAGTGAAATGCTTTTTAAAATAATGAAAAAATGTTTTGTGTGGAGAATGTGCTAGATTATAGAGTTGAAATGGGTATTATTTCTACATTCTGAAAAAAAGAAAAAATCAGTATAGTAGCAATTCTGCACTAAAGGTTATTCATGATACAATTGTGGCGCAAATCAGGCATCATAACTTGGCATTCCGCTTTAATGTCCCTTTGAACTTCCACTTGTAATATGCCAAGGCCATTTTAAAAATGTAAAAATCAATAACTAATTCACCGTTTGTCACAATCATAAAACTAGATATGATTTATTCTATAAATGTCTAGCATACTTATACAACTTTTGTTTTGAGTAAAAATTCCAGTTTTGATTTGATAGAGGGCATGTAGTCCGTCTAGAGGGCGTGTGGTCAAAGTTCTAACGAGTCTGTTACACCCTATTAGAAGGGGCCTGGCAGAAAATGTTGCATTTTCAGTCATATTAGATTACAGGAAATAACTAAGTGATGGAAGACGTCAGGCCTGACTAACAAAGAAGACCGGTGGATGGATCAAGACAACCAAGAGGATCAACATGGACATCCACAGTGGAGAAAAGGAAAACTAAGAGCAAACCATAACGTGTGTGTGTATTAGCATGGATACTGAAAGATAAGAGGGTGGATTTTTTTTAAACCCACTAAAATAAGAAGTAAAGGGTACATGTTTGGTTTTTGGGCTAAATGTATACATTATGATTTGCCGCTGAACTGTATGTGAACCCCTCTGCAACCTACTGGCACTAACCATTAAAAACTAGGACTTCAACCAGGCTGTCCCTATGCTATTTGCTCTCTATTCCAGAACTGTAAATGAATATAACCCTGTTTATATTTTTAATACAGCAGATAGAATGCTCTGTGTGCCAAAGATGGTACCATTCAGCTTGTCTGGGGATGACAAAGAAGGACTTAAATAGAAAATGATTGGAAGGGGCCTCTTTGCTGATAAATTAGAGACATGTAAATAAATGACTGTTGTGCTTTGTAACTACTTTAAAATGTGGAACTGTTGCACAAAAAATGCGAACATTGATTTGGCATAACATTTAACATTGTAAACATTGTCTGACTTCATATAGAGCAAATTGCACTTCAAATTAACATTTCTTTAAAGTTATTGCAAATAAATGCATATTTTCTCTTTTTCTGAGACAATCACTGAATTAGATTTCTTAATTTCAAATATTCCATTTAAAGATAATGTATTTCTATCAAATCAAAACTGGAATTTCTATTCAAAACAGAGGTTGTAAAAGAATGATAGCATTTATAGAATAAATCATACATAGGTTTATGTTTATGTGACAAACAGTGAATTACAGTTGAAGTCAGAAGTTTACATACACTTAGGTTGGAGTCATTAAAACTCATTAGCTCTTACAACCAGGGAAGAGTAAGGGAAATCAAGGAGAGCAGCATTTAAAGTGTCCAAGTCCAATTGTCCTGAAAGAACTAGGTGTTTCAACACACACTTAATTTCTAATGGATCAATGCCGAGTTTACTGTATAAGATTAAAAACAGGGAATTCAACTAGCTTGCTCTTTCCGTTTCTACCATATGTTGTGTTAAGTCTGTTTCTTAAGAAGTCAGTGCTGGCCTTTTCAATTTCACAGCATTGTCGAATATGTTTGTCCAATGTCCTTTGCACAAAAACATCCTCATTAAATTACATCTGCATATTGTCAAAAGTACATTCACAATGTCTACATTCGCTGAATGCAAATCCCACCCACTCTTTAAATCCACACAGCTCACGTTGAGCGAAAGTGTCTCTGCTGAGAGGAACCAATGCACCATATACAGTTGAAGTCGGAAGTTTACATACACTTAGGTTGGAGTCATTAAAACTAGTTTTTCAACCAATCCACAAATTTCTTGTTAACAAACTATAGTTTTGGCAAGTCGGTTAGGACATCTACTTTGTGCATGAAACAAGTAATTTTTCTAACAATTGTTTACAGACAATTCACTGTATCACAATTCCAGTGGGTCAGAAGTTTACATACACTAAGTTGACTGTGCCTTTAAACAGCTTGGAAAATTCCAGAAAATGATGTCATGGCTTTAGAAGCTTCTGATAGGCTAATTGACATAATTTAAGTCAATTGGAGGTGTACCTGTTGATGTATTTCAAGGCCTACCTTCAAACTCAGTGCCTCTTTGCTTGACATCATGGGAAAATCAAAAGAAATCAGCCAAGAACTCAGAAAAACAATTGTAGACCTCAAGTCTGGTTTATCCTTGGGAGCAATTTCCATACGCCTGAAGGTACCACGTTCATCTGTACAAACAATAGTACGCAAGTATAAACACCATGGGACCTCGCAGCCGTCATACCGCTCAGGAAGGAGACGCGTTCTGTCTCCTAGAGATTAACGTACTTTGGTGCGAAAAGTGCAAATCAATCCCAGAACAACAGCAAAGGACCTTGTGAAGATGCTGGAGGAAACGGGTACAAAGTATCTATATCCACAGTAAAATGAGTCCTATTTCGACATAACCTGAAAGGCCGCTCAGCAAGGAAGAAACCACTGCTCCAAAACCACCATAAAAAAAAGACAAACTTCGGTTTGCAACTGCACATGGGGACAAAGATCGTACTTTTTCGAGAAATGTCCTCTGGTCTGATGAAACAAAAATAGAACTGTTTGGCTATAATGACCATCGTTATGCTAGGAGGAAAAAGGGGGAGGCTTGCAGGTCGAAGAACACCATCCCAACCGTGAAGCACGGGGGTGGCAGCATCAGGTTGTGGGGGTGCTTTGCTACAGGAGGGACTGGTGCACTTCACAAAATAGATGGCTTCATGAGGAAGGGAAATTATGTGGATATATTGAAGCAACATCTCAAGACGTCAGTCAGGAAGTTAAAGCTTGGTCACTAATGGGTCTTCCAAATAGACAGGGACCCCAAGCATACTTCCAAAGTTGTGGCAAAATGGCTTAAGGACAACGAAGTCAAAGTATTGGAGTGGCCATCACAAAGCCCTGACCTCAATCCTATAGAAAATTTGAGGGCAGAACTGAAAAAGTGTGTGCGAGCAAGGAGACTTACAAACCTGACTCAGTTACACCAGCTCTGTCATGAGGAATGGGCCAAATTTCACCCAACTTATTGTGAGAAGCTTGTGGAAGGCTACCCGAAACGTTTGACCCAAGTCAAACAATTTAAAGGCAATGCTACCAAATACTAATTCAGTGTATGTAGTGTATGAGTTTAAATGTATTTGGCTAAGGTGTATGTAAACTTCTGACTTCAACTGCATCTGTAATATTAAAGCTGATCTACAACCTAAAAAATAAATAAGTGTTGTCTGATCAGTGATTACCCAAAGGAAGGTTGGAAGGAAGGATACATTTGAATGGTGTTCAAATGGTGGCCAAAATTCACCCAACTTATTGTGGGAAGCTTGTGGAAGGCTACCCAAAAGGTTTGACCCAAGTTACACATTTTAAAGGCAATGCTACCAAATACTAATTGAGTGTATGTAAACTTCTGACCCACTGGGAATGTGATGAAAGAAACAAAAGCTGAAATAAATCATTCTCTCTGGTATTACTCTGACATTTCACATTATTGAAATAATGTGGTGATCCTAACTGACAGGGAATTTTTCCTAGGATTAAATGTCAGGAATTGTGCAAAACTGAGTTTAAATATTTTTGGCGAAGGTGTATGTAAACTTCTGACTTCAACTGTCGTTGATTTATACTGCTTTAAATGGCATTTTATAGATTGTATGTATTTCTATCAAGTCAAAACTGTAATTTGTCCTCAAAACAAAGGTTGTAAATGTATGATAGACATTTATAAAATAAATAATACATAGCTTGATGTTTATATGACAAAAGGTGAATTAGTTATTGATTTTGTCACATCCAGACCATAGAAAGCCTGTATTTTCTATGGTAGAGTAGGTCAGGGCGTGACTAGGAGTGTTTAGTCTAGTTTATTATTTCTTTGTGGGATTCTAAGTTTATTTTTCTATGTTGGTGTTTGTGTTTGATTCCCAAATCAGTGGCAGCTGGTAATCGTTTTCTCTAATTGGGGATCATACTTAAGTTGCATTTTGTCCACCTGTGGGTTATGGGATATTGTATATGTTAAGTTGCCTGTTAGCACTGAATTGTCGTCACGGTTCGCTTATTCTTTATTGTTTTGTATTTGCTTAAGTTTCACTTTATTCATTGAAATATGTGGAACTCTACGTGCGCTGTGCCTTGGTCCGACCACCATTATTTCGGACAACGTGACAGATTTATACCGCTTGAAATTGCATTTTATAGATGTAATATATTTCTATCAAGTCAACTGGAATTTCTAGTCAAAACAAAGGTTGTAAAATATGCTAGACATTTATAGATAAATCATGTCTATTTGAGGATTCTGTGACAAATTGTGAATTAGTTATTGATTTTTACATTTTTTTAATGGCTTTTGCCAGATGTATATAATACCAATTTACCTCGGTTTGAAATATGGACTCTGCAGTAGGGGGAAACAGCAGCACAGTCCACCCCATGGCCATTGTTATTGTTTTGTTGGCAGATGTCGGGAGTGTCATGCATCAGGGTAAAATGCTTTGTTGTAATATCGCAAAGGGATGTGGCCAGTTTCACCATTAATGATTCCAGCTTTAATGTGTGAAATTAATATCAAATCCAGTGCAGGTGTCACCTGTGTCCTATCAGACCACCAGCTGGATTTAATGTCAGCCTGGTCCTTCCTGCTTCCATGGAACTGCCTCCCTAATGGTTTAGGTCCTTATTGAGGTCAGAGGTTAAACCCGAGCATAACCTATGTAGTAGGATGTCCCTTGGGGGTATCCGTACCTATGTAGGACATGCGGGGTTTAGGTTAATAAACAGGCTGGAGCTAGAACCTCGTTGTCGGGCGTCCTTATTTTAGATCATACTGCATGGTGTCAGAAATTGTTTTAAAATTCACATAAACGTGAAGGACGTACCAAGTAAATCATACATTCAGGCTGTTTCAAAGCAGGGAGGGCACAGTGTTGGAGATAAACAGCGCATATCATTATTTTGCTAGCTAACGAGCAAAGACTAAGTTACTGCTAAGCAACATGTTGCAAGAGGAAGAAGCTGGCGGCATTTCAGGGTTTGCGACTCCAAGTTCAACGGGCTCTGGCGCAAACACGGACAGGCCAGTGGCTAGTGCTGACGGATTTCGCATTAGTCCCCCGGAGAATTTTGTTTGTATGGACATTCAAAACTGGCCGAAATGGATCAGGCGCTTTGAAAGGTACAGTGTAGCATCAGGCTTAAACGTGAAAAATGAGGCATTTCAAGTTAATACACTGATCTACTCTATGGGTGATGAAGCCGAGGATATATTAAATGCTTCGACGTTGACCGAGGAAGAGAAACTTAACTACATTGCCGTTTAAGACTGTTTTGAAACGCATTTTGTCGGGAGACACATTACTTTTGAGAGAGCTGGGTTTAATATGCGCAAACAGGAGCAGGGTGAAACCACCGACAGTTTTATCACAGCTGTTCACAAACTAGCAGAACATTGTCAGTTTGGCGCGCTCAGGGAAGAGCTGATCGGATTGTAGTCGGAATAATAAATATATCACTTTCTGAAAAGTTACAGTTGGATTCCCAGTTTTCCTTGTCCAAAACTGTAAACCAGGTTAGGCAGAGTGAGACAGTGAAAAGACAGCAGACGATACTGCGCGACAGCAGCTCCTTACAGAACGAAGAGAGTGAGGAAATACATGCATTTTCATACAGAGCTAAAAAAAAAGGAGAACAGAGACAGACGTGGAGAAAACAATCACAGACAGCACCAGTAGCTAGTTCAAGTGTTTGTCGCAAATGTGGGAAATCCCCTTTCCACAAATGGAAAGATTGCCCAGCAAAGGATGCGGAATGCAGGAAATGTCACAGGAGAGGACACTTTTCTGTCGATTAAAGCAAATGCATGAGGTTTCAGAGGAGGTACAGCAGGACAGCATCTTTCTGGGAGAAGTAAAGGGAAACAATACTGGCTGGCATTCAGACATTAAACTTGATGGGGAGGTTGTGTCATTTAAACTAGACACTGGGGCAGCAGTGACAGCTATCCCAACTAGGCTGTATAGCTATAGCAGAGATGGCCCTTTGATCTCTACAAACAAAAAACTGTACTGGCCCAGTAATAACATGTTACCAGTGGTAAGGCACTTGGTGATTAAACTGGAGAGTAAAGACAAAAGTGCCATCCAGCCTGTCTTCGTCATTGACTCTCTAGCCAGACCGTTGCTGGGGCTACCAGCAATTGAAGCGTTTCAACTCATTGAGAGAGTGAGTGAAGTGGAGGACCCAGGTGAGGTTTTCAAAAATAAATTCCCAAAAGTGTTTTCTGGTCTAGGAAGGATAGAAGGTGACTACAAAATCTGCATTAAAGAGGATGCTGTCCCCTATGCCCTTACCACCCCCTACCGGGTGCCTATCCCTTTATTGGCCTGAGTGAAGGAAGAGATGGGGAGGATGGAAGAAATTGGGGCGGTGTCTAAAATAGAGAGTCCCACAGACTGGTGTGCAGTGATGGTGGTGGTCCCAAACGCCAATGGGGAAATAAGGATCTGTGTGGACATGACTAAATTGAATGAGGCACTCTGCAGAGAGAGACACATCTTACCATCAGTGGAGCAGTCACTGGCTCCGTTGGATGGCTCACAAGTCTTCACAAAGCTGGATGCCCGCTCAGGTTTCTGGCAGATACCGCTGTCATCAGAGAGTAGGGCACTCACAACGTGTATAACACTGTTTGGCCGTTACTGTTTTAATGTTTTTCCATTTGGAATCACTTCCGGTCCTGAGCATTTCCAAAGACGCATGTCCCAGCTGTTGGAGGGCCTGAGTGGCGTCATAGTCCACGCGGACGATGTGCTCGTGTGCAGAAGGGACAGAGCAGAACATGATGTAAGGCTCACAGCAGTTCTGACCCGACTCCAGGAGACTGGCCTGACACTCAATGAAAAATGCACTTTTGCACAATCAGAGGTCTTGTTCTTGGGACACAAAATCAGTGCAGCTGGAATAGAGCCGGACCCAGAGAAGATTAGCGCCATCACAGATATGCCCAGACCCCAGAATGTGGCTGAAGTCAGGACCTTCTTAGGCATGGCCACATATGTGGGTAAGTTCCTCCTACAGTTCTCAGATACAACCAAACCTCTGAGAGACTTACTAGAAAAAGAGAATGACTGGTCATGGGGTCACATGCAACAGGTGGCGTTTGACAAAATCAAAGGAGATCTGGCCTCACAGAGAGTGCTGGCCCAGTACCGTCCCCACACTAAGACAAAAGTATCAGCAGATGCGTCATCCTTTGGGCTAGGGGCGGTCCTCACACAGATGCAGGACAACATGGAGTGGCGTCCAATAGCATACATCTCCCGAAGCTTATCCGACACAGAGCAAAGATATGCTCAAGTGGAGAAGGAGGCGTTGGCTATCACATGGGCATGTGAAAGGCTCAGCCAATACCTTATTGGCCTGCAGTTTACAGCAGAGACTGATCACAAACCACTGTTGGCTCTGTTAGGGACAAAATTCTGCGCTTCCACCTCAGATTACTGAGGTTCACCTACAAGATGGTGTATGTGCCAGGGAAGGCACTGATCACAGCAGATGCACTCTCCAGGGCCCCAATTAAACGTCCATTATCAGAGGAGGAGAAATGTCTATAAAGGGTGAGGTACAGGTGTCCATTAATGCAATAAGGGACAGTCTACCTGCATCTCAGACCAAACTGCAGCAGATTGCAGAGGAGCAACAACGAGACCACATCTGCCAACAGATAGTGCAGCAGTGCAAAAAGGGATGGCCCAGGCAGGAGGAACTGCCTCAGCGGCTGAAGCCCTATTGGGTTCACCAAAGTGACTTCCACTGTAATTGAGACCTTCTCATGAAAGGACAACGGATAGTTATCCCAGAGACTCTACAACCAGAAATGCTAGAGTGCATGATGGACACATGGGGATATCCAAATGCAGACTGAGGGCTCAACAATCAGTGTGGTGGCTTGGTCTGAGGTCTGTACAAAATGTCAACCTTGTCATCCAGAGCCAATGATGGCAACGGAGCTGCCAAACCGGCCATGGCAAAAGGTAGGGGCGGATATGTTCTATTGGAAAAATGACACTTATCTGCTAGTGGTAGATTACTACTCAAGATGCATTGAAATAGCAAAGACACCCATAACCACATCAGCTGGTATTATCAATGGATTGAAGTCAATTTTTTCCAGGCAAGGGGTCGCTGAGGTCCTACAGATAACGCTCCCCAGTTCTCTGCAAGCTCCTTTTCTGCTTTTGCCGCAGAATATGACTTCATACATGTGACCAGTAGCCCCTACCATGCACAGAGTAATGGTGAGGCAGAGAGAGCTGTGAAAACAGTCAAGGGACTGCTGAAAAAGAACAAGGATCCATACAGGGCTCTGTTAGCTTACAGAGTTACACCACTGCATCATGGGCTGTCGCCTGCCGAGCTCCTGATGGGCAGGAGGCTGCGTTCCCCATTGCCTGTTTCGCCAGCTCAACTTAAACCCTCATGGCCTAACAGGAAGGACTTCGCTGAGAGGGACAAACGTCTGAAACAAACGCAAACTGGAGACTTTAATGGGAGACATCGTGCTAAGGAGAGGCCAGAGCTGACCGAAGGTCAACGCGTGTGGATTACAAACTCAAAGACACCAGCAATAGTGCTGAGGAAAGCGGATGCCCCACGCTCCTATGTGGTGGACACAGGCTCAGGAGAGGTAGGAAGGAACAAAACACATCTCAGAGCTCTTCCAGATCTACCAGTCACACAAATTGAGGCCACAGAAAATGCACAAAAAGAGGGTGAAGGAGAGCGTTAAAGTTAATAAGCGCGCCCAAAAAGGGATGTGAAGCCACCAGAGTGGATGAAAGACTATGTTGCGTGAAGAGAAAACATACTGCTGGGGAACATACCCAGCAAAAAGAGACTGTACCTAAGTTAATGTTCATACTGTGTGATTTAATGCTTTCATACCGTTTCAGGATGGGAAGTAGCATGTTAGAGAATAATACTGGTTTCCAAATTGCATTTCAGTTATGCTTCAGTGGTTATGCATGTTGAGTTCTTGTTCATGGGAGAGGGGAAGATGTAGTAGGATGTCCCTTGGGGGTATCCGTACCTATGTAGGACATGCGGGGTTTAGGTTAATAAACAGGCTGGAGCTAGAACCTCGTGGTCGCGCGTCCTTATTTTAGATCATACTACAACCTCTATGCCAACTCCAACCATCTCCAATAGACTAACTGCAGCTGGCTCGTCTGGAAAATCCAGTTAGTGACTGATCATGTGTTTTCTCAGATTTTGTGGTGCCATAAGATTGGGTTTCCCCCTACAGGAAACTGAAAGTTAATATTTCCATCAAATGTCATGGCTTGGTTGTAACAAATGTGGTTGTAACATATGTGGTAATGTAGTAAAATGGCTATGGCTTCAACTCAACCCAATATAATTTTGTTCTGAAAACCTGGGTATGCCTGGTCATTCAAGCTCAAAGTTTTCATCCTAAGAGTAGAAGACTTAATGTAATTTTAATGGCCGATTCTGAAAAGAGAAATGGGCTAATTGGATAAACTACGCATGCCTAACAAAAGAAACCGCGTGTGCTCCCATTTTAAAACTTACCATTTAGCCTAAAATGGAACAATGAAACTGAATCGAAAGTGTCTCTTTAGGGGCAGTTCAGTTCCACAGCAGACTGTCAATTCACAAGTGGACAGCTGAATCTTTAACATTCTTACCACAGCTGAACTTGTGCTATGAGGAAAGACAAACAGATTGTTTATTGGGATAAGTTAACGGGATGAATCCCACCTGTCGTAAATTATTCCCACTTGACAAGCATGTTGTGCATTAGCCTAGGCCTACATGTTGAAGTGAAGATGTGCCTGGTCCAAAATATGCTCACTGCTCCTGGATTGAAAGAGTCTCATGGGCTCTATATCGGAACCCTGTTCGACAGGAACCGACTGGCTCACACTCAATGCACTATACATAGCCCAAAGTGTTATCTGGATTGAGATGTCGTTGGAATGTGCAGTGATGATTTAGAGAAAAATAGCATGTTTTTCTACACATTACTGAACCCAGGTCAACAGATTTTATTGCATCACATCAGCATCCGAGTCTGACTGACATTTTGTTTTCCGTTATTTATGTGCAATATTCTACAGTCTCTGCCATAACACTTCATAGATAGGCCTGTGTCTCTACGACTGCGTTTACACAGGTAGCCTAATTACCTGACCACCCCCCCCACTAATTGCGTCTTCTACCAATCACATTAGCTATTTTGCCAATAATTGGTTAAAAGCTCAGGTTTGGGCTTCCTGTGTGAAAGCTGTCGTGATCATTTTCATTTTTTAGATGCCAGATTGTTTCTAAGAACCACCACTAGATGACAGCATTTTGTTAAATTTGACCTGTGTATTGAGTTTATTATGCTATAATAAGGACCCCAAGTAAAGACCTGCATGAGGACCAGAATGTCTGATCACATAGTTGAGCGCATTAAAAAAAACAATCATGTGCATAACAGATGGATTTATGACCAAAAAATGTATCCGATTTCAAGAGTGGTGTTAGACTATATTAAAAGGATGCAGTAGATACTGTAGCCTAATCAGTGAATAAGTAGTGTGTTTGATTAAAATGGAGAGGCTCTGTGATAATAGTTTAGGTGATCCCATTATCTTAGTAATGTAGTCTAAATAATTTATAAGTAGGGTATCATCACGAGGCTCGGCCTGCACCTTATAAACATTTTAATAAAGGCAGTGTTTTAAGTGGGTTTTTTTTTACACTGAATAAAAATATAAATGCAACATGTAGTGAGCATTTCCCCTTTGCCACGATAATCCATCCACCTGACAGGTGTGGCATATCAAGAAGCTGATTAAACAACATGACAATAAAAGGCCACTTTAAAATGGGCAGAGTTGTCACACAACACAATACCACAGATGTCTCAGGTTTTGAGGGAGCGTGCAATTGGCATGCTGACTGCATGAATGTCCACCAGAGCTGTTGCCAGAGAATTGATTGTTAATTTCTCTACCATAAACTGCCTCCAATGTATTTTTAGAGAATTTGGCAGTACTTCCAACCAGCCTCACAACCGCAGCCCAAAACCTACACATCCGGCTTCTTCGCCTGCGGGATCATCTGAGGAGTATTTCTGTCTGTAATAAAGCCCTTTTGTGGGGAAAAACTCATTCTGATTTGCTGGGCCTGGCTACCCAGTGGGTGGGCCTATGCCCTCCAAGGCCCACCCATGGCTGCACCCCCAGCCCAGTGATGTGAAATCCATAGATTAGGCCCTAATGAATTCATTTCAATTTACTGATTTCCTTATTTAAACTGTAACTCAGTAAAATGTTTGACATTGTTGTATGTTGCGTTTATACTTTTTTAAATGTGTGTGTGGGCCTGAAATATGTTGATTGGATAATTGAAAATTATTGTCTTCACATTACATATTATAATTTTATAGCGTGTAGTTTACTTGCCCAAAAGCCTTAATTTTAATAACCCTTCTTTGGAAACGATAGCCTCTAGAGATAATTATTATTTGACAAGCCAATAAACACATTTAATGTAATATAATCACTTTAATTTATTTAAATAGCATGAATAAATTCAATTAGACTACTGATATGCACAAGGCACTAGTGTTCATAGCACCAAAGTAGTTTGACGTGCCTCCAAAGTAACTTATTTGCATAATAAAACAATTGGCTACTGTAGTATCTGTATATGGACAGCAGATAGCCTAGCGGTTAAGAGTCCACGTTGGGATGGTAACCGAAAGGTCGCTGGTTCGAATCCCCGAGCCGACTAGGTGAAGACGTGTCGATGTGCCTTTAGGCTGGCACGAGAAAATATGTTCCGAAAGGTAATTTCTATGAAAAAGGTACATGAAATATAAGGCGCTTGGGATAGTGTGGAAAACTATTACTGCTGTGTTTTTAACTGGATCTATGGATGTTCTCCTCCTGACCTCTTCTCCCTGGGGTGTGATCCTGATAAGTGAAAGTGCATTGTTGCCTTCTGTGGCTGTCCAGACGTCCATAATGTAAACTGCACAAAAAAAGGAAACGCTGATTTATTGATTAGAGAAAACACTATTGCCAACCAAAGACGTCCAGGCCTATATGCATTTTTCAAAACGTGAGGATAATATATAGGCCTAGGCACGAGAGCATATAGGAAGAATTGGACGTAGGCTTCTTGTCTTACTCACAAAAATGAATAATTTATTCATGTTTTTGCTATAGGCTAGGCTACTTTAGTCTATTCGACGCTATACAATTTGATTTATGCCTATGTCAAATTAATACCCAGATTCGTGATTGAATTAGGCCTATGTGGATTTAGACGCGATGACGACTCGGAAATTAAACAAAATAACCATCATGAGTGTTCAATGTATGTTATTATTTAATTTTGTCATTGCTTAGATGATGTTTCTGTTTTAATGACAATTCCGATTTAGGCTATTCGTAATTTTGACAGCTGTACTTTCAGAAGTCGTAAAATACGGTCTGTTTAGACAGCTCTGGAGCGTTGACAAAACTGGAATCCATCAAGTTGATACCTGCGGTGTAAAATGTCGCTTTGTGAGAACACGCCCGATCATAACCTTGATTTAATTGTTTTGGTAGCGACCACAAATCAAGTAGAGAGGTATAACAACATAATTTTCTGAAGTCAAAATAATTTGGCCTAGGTAATGTTCCAGGCCTATTATAGATATCGAACGTTATCCAGCTCTAGTAATATGTGAGATGTATAGGCACTCACGGTATCACGCACGCACGCTGCAGGGGCTTGCTTCGATTCAGTCTCAAGAGCATTAGTGAGGTCGGGCTCTGATGTTGGGCGATTAGGAGTGTTGGGCCAGTTCTTCCACACCTATCTCAAAAAACGATTTCTATATGGACCTCGCTTTGTGTAGGGGGACACTGTCATACTGAAGCAGGAAAGGGCCTTCCCTAAACTATTGCCACAATGTTGGAAGCACAGAATCGTCTATAATGACATTGTATTCTGTAGCATTAAGATTTCCCTTCACTGGAACTAAGGGGCCTAGCCAGAACCATGAAAAACAGCCCCATACCATTATCCCATGTGCACCAAATGTTACAGTTGGCACTATGTGCTCGGACAGGTAGTGTTCTCATGGCATCCGCCAAACACAGATTCATCCATCGGAGTGCCAGAGGGTGAAGCGTGATTAATCACTCCAGAGAACGTGTTTCCACTGAGAGTCCAATGGCTGCGAACTTTACACCACTCCAGCCGATGCTTGGCATTGCGCATGGTCATCTTAGGCTTGTGTAAGGCTGCTCGGAAATGGAAACTCTTTTCATGAAGCTCCCAACGAGCAGTTCTTGTGCTGACGTTGCTTTCAGAGGCAGTTTGGATTTCGGTTGTGAGTGTTGCAACCCGAGGACAGACGATTTTTACATGCTATGCACTTCAGCACCCAGCGGTCCCATTCTGTGAGGTTGTGTGGCCTACCACTTCACAGCTGAGCTGTTGTTGCTCCTAGACGTTTCCACTTCACAATAACAGCACTTACAGTTGACTGGGGCAGCTCTAGCATGGCAGACATTTTATGAACTGGCTTGTTGGAAAGGTGGCATCCAATGAGGGTGCCATATTGAAATTCCCCGAGCTCTTCAGTATGGGCCATTCTACTGCCAATGTTTGTCTATGGAGATTGCATGGCTATGTGCTAGATTGTATACACCTGTGAGCAATGGGTGTGGCTGAAATAGTAGAATACACTAATTTGAAGGGGTGTCCACATACTGTCAGCACCTGCTACTCTGCAGCCTCCGGTTCCATTGTTGTTTAGAATTCCCACCCGATCATTTGCACATTTGTTTCCATAGTGGCGTGTTATTACAATTAATTGACGCAGCAAGCGCTGCCCTGGGACAGTGTGACACGGGTATAGATCTCCTCCGCACTGGGAGGCTCTGCTTTTCCTCAATAGTGAAGGGTTGTGGTAAACACATGCAAAATTGATCACTGGCAGTCACAGACCATGCTTAAATAGAGTCTATAAATTGAGAAGTTTTCTTTTTTGCGCGGGGTTGCGGAGTGCGACCCGAGCCAACGGTCACATGGGCGTCATTGTGTGCGCGGTGCCTTTTCTCTTTTTGGCCTCCTGGGATGCATGCCAGGACACTGGAGAGAAGAAGCAGTAATGGTTTGTTATGATGACCTTTTGCGTTTCCATTAGTCTCCTCTCCTATTTAGCACTGCGACCCCAGAGTGCTCAGCAAACATGGTTTAACCCTGTGTACATTGACCCAGCGAGTAATCGGAAGACCTTAAAGGCACCACCAGTCACAAGAAGCACGGAGTGGAGCGACTTTAATCTGCGCCTGGGCCGTTTTAAAGTAAACACATAAGTTGTTAATGTACAGACAGTGGGACACCATCATATTTAAAAGCTTCCATTAAAGAAGCTCTTCGATTGTTTAAACGACAGGGCAGACTGTGGAGAGTGTGGTTAGTCTACCACTCCTAATGACCACCTAATGTCTTTATCTATGTGCTGTTGTGTGGGGGAAAACGCAGGAGAACTGTGCTATTCTATAACCACACGGGGGGGGGGGGGGGCATTTCGCCATTTCACTGTAGCCTTTCAGGAACAACTTTACAATAATGTGATTGTAATGATGTCTTTTGGTTAATCATTTTAATTTTAGTTTAATATGGCCTTAAACCACAGGAACTGTGGAGACATTCAGTTTTGGTTGTGAACTCTCCTGATGGTGATTGCTGGCCTAAAGGGTAGGATAAAATCCTTGAGGTTTCCATATTTTCCCATGATCAGCGCTGGAGGATTTTGATATTTCAATGTTTATGTTTCCTGCATGATGAGTCCCGTCTCCACTGATGGGCAGCTGGGGCTCCCAGGCCACTGTATCCAAGGAACTAGCTTCGATCCACTTGACCGGGCCCTTAGCAACACATCAACATGGATATGCCTCCAAGTATCTAGAATAAAATAAAATATATATAAAACAGTCTCCAAAAGGGTGATAATGCATTTACATGATGTTATCATCACAAATACATGAACACATTAAGAGCTCTCCCCTATTAGATTAAAAACCTGGATAGTTGGGTCTATGTCCTAATAGTTTACAGAGCCCTGTTGTGGGGATTTATTTGATGTGCTAGCCTGTGTCCCACCCCTACCACAGAGTTTATGGGATTACTCATATGGACCACAGTCATAACACAGACAATTGATGTTTGTTGCACCATTGGCTGGACAAACACCCGGAAACAATCCTCAAAAACATCTCGAGACCTTTTCACACATGTGGAGAGCCGGGTTCCCTCAAAACATGGGAGCTATTGAACAGAACTGATTCAAATATTATTGAATATAATAAAAGACACATTTGGGGTCACATAAATGGGACAAACCTGTTTTCAATTCACTTTGGATAACTCCCTTAACTTTTTGTTGTTGCTGTGGAAACGATGGCACCATGCCATACAGAAGGCCATGTACAATGGCCCAGGTCCCATTAAATCTGTGAAAGTTCCTTCCTGAGACAAACATTTCCAGAAATAGTCATCTTGGCCTGGGTCTAAGTTTTACCAAAGGGGAGTAATAATTCTCTGTTTAATAATGGAAATTATTTAATTTGCGTCCCTCCCAACTTCTTGATCTGAGACAGTTGTTGGCTGAGGCGCTCATTCAGCTTTCCTGAGGTCTGATAAGGCTTCCTGTAAAATACACACAAAGCAATCGAGTGACAACAATAGGCTTGTGAATGCTGGCTCTCAATGGTTAGCTGTACTGTAGCTGTCAAACTTTGTTTTTAATGAAAAAGTGTTGACTTGGACTCGTGTAGTTTTACATTTTATTTTCAAAATGTGTTTGTTTATACAGTAGCCTAAAGAAGTTCTGACAGCCTCAACCAACCTTTCCAACATACAGTACAATGCAAAGCACAATTCCTTTTATAAATTGACAATATGCTATTAGAATGTTATTGGTTTTATGCCACTCATATTTTGTTATGGTTTTGTAATATGATCCTTTGTTATGGTTTTGTAATACGATTGACAGCTGCCTCTGATTGGGAACCATACCAGGCAAAAAGCAGAAACACCAAACATAGAACAAAAACATTGAATGCCCACCCCAACTCACGCCCTGACCAAGCTAAAACAGAGACATAAAATAGGAACTAAGGTCAGAACGTGACGGCCAAAAATTCAGTCCAAGCATTTTAGCCACACCAGCCCACATTACAGCGAGTCTATTGATCACATGCACAGAATACTAGATGTAAATGTTGCGATGAAATACGTACTCACAGGCTGCAACACACACACACACAACCAAGTAATAGACAAATATTTTAATAGGAATGGTAATACAAATATATACACAATAGGAATATCCAGAAAATACTATGAATATACCATGAACAGTGGCGATTTAGCATGATTTACCCAATAAATTACTGGGAGTTTATATATATATAGTGTGCAAACTGATATGTGACATGTATTAATGGCAAAATAACATGCTTTTTTTTGTGCTAAAAATGTGGGGCTCAAAACAGGGTCACCACTGCATATGCTGGGATGTGTATAAAGGTAAATAATGGCAGCAGTATCGACTGTGCGTGTGTGTGTGCGTGTGTGTGTGTGTGTGTGTGTGTGTGTGTGTGTGTGTGTGTGTGTGTGTGTGTGTGTGTGTGTGTGTGTGTGTGTGTGTGTGTGTGTGTGTGTGTGTGTGTGTGTGTGCGTGCGTGCGTGCGTGCGTGCGTGCGTGCGTGTGTGTGTGTGTGTGTGTGTGCGTGTGTGTGTGCATGTGTGTTTCTCTCTCTGTGTTGTCTTCCTATCTCCACTACAGTTGACTGTGCTGCAGTAGCTGAGCTGCCTGTGCTGTGCCTAGCATCACTGTGACAGGAAGATGATGAGACCACACTGCCTTGTGAATGAATAAACACACATTTTCAGACAATGAAAAAAATCACTAAATCAATGCATAATAGATGACAATTGGCTCATAATTCTTTATAACAGCCTAGCTACTTATATTGCAAATGAGTGCCTGACATCACCTATGTGTTCCACCCTACCCACTTAGCAGTGTTTAATACTAGGCTACATATACAGACAAAACATTAAGGAACTGGCAGTACATCTGTGTCAGAGTCTGTCCTCTGCTCTCTCTGTTTCCCTCTATTGAATTCGATTTAAACCTTTCTGTGTTTGTCATAGAACGACGGGACTAGTTTATGTGGATGCGTACAGATTTCCAGTTTTGGGCTTCGTTTGACAGTGTCGCGTGGGCCCGTCACAAATCAGGGACGGGCCCTCGGATGAAATTTTTATATTTCAGGCGGGAATGTAATCTGACACCAGGGTCCTTAGTCACCACATTCAAATATGATATATTATATTGGCAAGTCGGGCTCTAACAATGGAAATACAATACTTCCTCAAATATGGAAGGCAGGCGGGAGGAGGCGAGGTCAGGTGCAACCATTCTCTGCTACAGTTCAAAAACCCTAGTTGCCTTGCTGCCTGAAGAGACACAGATTTACAAGCGAAGCAAATCGCCTAAACATTGATAAAACAATTAAAATACAGAGACCCCGACTTCACCTTTAACAGATTAATTAGGATTATTTAGTATTTATGCATTCATTCAATGTTTTATTGTAATACATGCACTGTATAAATATCTAGCAGATGGCTATTGCTTTACCTGTGTTATAAAAGCCAATCTAACGCCTAGTTAGGCTAGTGTCTAAATGTTCCCCCGAATCCCCCCTTCCTTAATTAGCCTACTATGTCATACAATATAAAGCCAGAATATTAGGCCTAATTTGCAGCAGTAGGCTACATGATCTGTGTCAGTGTGCTTGAGTGTGTCTTTCTCTGTTTTCTTCCTACCTCGACTGCCGCCACTGTCCTCTGCTGCAGCGGCAGCAGCAGCTGGTCTGTCATTTCTCACAGACACAGCCACAGCACTCGGACCAGCAGAACTTTTTGCATATAAATCGGTTAATTTCGGACATTTAGCAGCATCGGCATCAATAGCCTTTTTTTTTATCTCTCTAACTTATTTTTGCAACATCTTTCCGTTTTTTTAATGATCCATGAGTTTCAGTTCTGACTGAGTGAGAGTCAGAGCAGATCTCACTTTTTTTTAATGATGCGCGTTTGACTGACTGGGAACTTGCGACACCTCCGCACAGCCAATCACAAAACCTTTACTGGGCCACTGGTCAGCCAATCGCTCAAAACAGGTTATTATGACAACAGAGAAATTGTGCAAAATTCCTTTAAAAAACAGGCCCATTTAAAATATATTGAACAATAATATAAATGAAACATGCAACAATTTCACAGATTTAATTTAGTTACAGTTCATTTGAGGAAATCAATCAATTGAAATAAATAAATCAGGCCATAATCTATGGATTTCACGACAGGGAATACAGATATGCATCTGTTGGTCACAGATACCTTAAAATAAATGGGCCTCACAATGGGACTCAGGATCTCGTCACGATATTTATGTGCATTCAATTTGCCATTGATAAAATACAATTGTGTTCTTGTCCGTAGATTATGTCTGCCCAAATCATAACCCCACCGCTACCATGGGGAACTCTGTTCACAACATTGACATCAGCAAACTGCTCGCCCACATGACCCCATATACGTGGTCTGCGGTTGTGAGCCCAGTTGGATATACTGCCAAATTCTCTGAAAAGACGCTGGAGGCGGCTTACGGTAGAGAAATGAACATTCAATTCTCTGGCAACAGCTCTGGTGAACATTCCTGCCGTAAGCATACCAATTTGCACGCTCCATCAAAACTTGATACTGCACATTTTAGAGTGGCCTTTTATTGTCCCCAGCACAAGGTGAACCTGTGTAATAACCATGCTGTTTAAGGGGCTTCTTGATATGCCACACCTGTCAGATAGATGGATTATCTTGGCAATGGAGAAATGCTCACTAACAGGGATGTAAACAAAGTTGTGCACAAAATTTGAGAGAAATAAGCCTTTCAGGGCATATGGAAAAAAAATTGGATCTGTTATTTCAGCTCATGAAACATGGGACCTACACTTTACATGTTGTGTTTAAAAAAAATCAGTGTATATATATATATTTTGGCAGAGATAATCTACAGACAACGAATATACCCAAATAAAAGGTGGTCCTTCTGGCATTTTCCAGAATTGCCAGATGGCCAATCCGCCCATGTATGCTTTCCTCTGAAGGCTCATCAGCACCTGAAATAACTGAGGCTTGCTATCCCGCTGTGCCTGCCTCTGCTACATCCTTTTCCCTGGATTGTGTTAACTGCATGATCCAGGGTAAACGTTACATTTCATTTCTAATTTTAACCTGGAAAAGTGTCACTCGAAAACACCGTGACAGGAGGCAGTCAGGCCAGGTTCATAGTTTCTTCCGGGAATGAATCAATTCTAATGAATGCAGTTGGAGGATGAGACGCGCACGTAATGACAATGGATTAAAGACAGTACATGCATGGTCCTATGTGACGTGGAAATTTAAGAGCTAACAATCGAATGTGTAGGACACACACACACACACTACTAAATTGTAGCCATGAGTAAAATGTGTTTATATTATAATTAAAAAAAGTTTAGTATGTTATTATTCATCATTATCCATATGTATATGAGTGTTCATTATTGAAAGTAAAGTATTATTATTAGAATTGTTTTTGTTGTTTATTTTGTACTATTACTAGACTTCACCTTTACAGATTAATTAGGATTATTTAGCATGTATGCATTCATTCAATGTTTTATTGTAATACATGATGACTTGTGATAAATAAAAAGCACTGTATAAATATCTGGTATATGGCTAAGTGTTATAAAAGCCAATCAAACGACGAGTTAGGCTATTTTACAAGTTGCCTAGTGTCTAAATGTTCCCCCGAATCCCCACTTCCTTAATTAGTCTACTATGTCATACAATATAAAGCCAGAATATTAGGCCGGACTTTCAGCAGTTTCAACATGATCTGTGTCAGCGTGCCTGAGTGTGTCTTTCTCTATTTTCTTCCTACTTCAACTGCACCGTGCAGTGGCAGCAGCAGCTGGTCTGTCATTTCTCACAGACACAGCCACAGCACTCGGACCAGCAGAACTTTTTGCATATAAATCGGTTAATTTCGGGCATTTAGCAGCATCGGCATCAATAGCATTTTTTTTATCGCTAACGTTTTTTTTGCGACATCTTTCCGTTTTTTTAATGATCCATGAGTTTCAGTTCTGACTGAGTGAGAGTCAGAGCAGATCTCACTTTTTTTTGATGATGCGCGTTTGACTGAATGTGAACTTGCGACACCTCAGCACAGTCAATCACAAAACCCGGGGGCCGGCCGTTGCCCACTGGTCAGCCAAATGCTCAATACAGATTATTATGACAACAGAGAAATTGTGCAAAATTCATAAAAAAACAGGCGAATTTAAAATATACTGAACAATTATATAAATGAAACATGCAACAATTTCAAAGATTTAACTGAGTTACAGTTCATTTGAGGAAATCAGTCAATTGAAATAAATAAATTAGGCCATAATCTATGGATTTCATGACTGGGAATACAGATATGCATCTGTTGGTCACAGATACCTTAAAATAAATAGGCCTCACAATGGGACTCAGGATCACATCATGGTATTTCTGTGCATTCAAATTGTCATTGTGTTTCGTTGTCCGTAGTTTATGCCTGCCCATACCTGCCACCATGGGGAACTCTGTTCACAACATTGACATCAGCAAACTGCTCGCCCACATGACGCCATACACGTGGACTGCGGTTGTGAGGCCAGTTGGACATACTGCCAAATTCTCTGAAAGGATGTTGGAGGCGGCTTAAGGTAGAGAAATTAACAGTCAGTTCTCTGGCAACAGCTCTGGTGGACATTCCTGCCATACTCATACCAATTGCATGCTCCCTCAAAACCTAATACTGCACATTTTAGAGTGGCCTTTTATTGTGTAATAATCATGCTGTTTAATTGGCTTCTTGATATGCCACACCTGTCAGGTGGATGGATTATCTTGGCAAAGGAGAAATGCTCACTAACTGGGATGTAAACAAAGTTGTACGCAAAATTTGAGAGAAATAAGCTTTTTGTGCATATGGCACATTTCTTGGATCTGTTATTTCAGCTCATGAAACATGGGACCAACACTTTACATGTTGTGTTTATATATATATATATATATACTGAACAATGTATGTATGTATGTATGTATGTATGTATGTATGTATGTATGTATGTATGTATGTATGTATGTATGTATGTATGTATGTATGTATGTATGTAACATACATATGTAACAAAACATATGTAAGTATGTATATATATGTATGTATGTATGTATGTATGTATGTATGTATGTATGTATGTATGTATGTATGTATATATGATGTATGTATGTATATATATATATATATATATATATATATGTATGTATGTATGTATATATATATATATATATATATATATATATGTATGTATGTATGTATGTATGTATATATGATGTATGTATGTATGTATGTATATATATATATGTATGTATGTATGTATGTATGTATGTATGTATGTATGTATGTATGTAACATACATATGTAACATAACATATGTAAGTATGTATGTATGTATGTATGTATGTATGTATGTATGTATGTATGTATGTATGTATGTATGTATGTATGTATGTATGTATCTATATATATATGATGTATGTATATATATGATGTATGTATGTATGTATATATATATATATGTATGTATGTATGTATGTATGTATGTATGTATGTATGTATGTATGTATGTATGTATGTATGTATGTATGTATGTATGTATTTCCACCAGCCCAACCCAATAAAAGATGGTCCTTCGGGGATTTTCCAGAATTGCCAGATGGCCAATCCGCCCATGTATGCTTTCCTCTGAAGGCTCATCAGCACCTGAAATAACTGAGGCTTGCTATCCCGCTGTGCCTGCCTCTGCTACATCCTTTTCCCTGGATTGTGTTAACTGCATGATCCAGGGTAAACGTTACATTTCATTTCTAATTTTAACCTGGAAAAGTGTCACTCGAAAACACCGTGACAGGAGGCAGTCAGGCCAGGTTCATAGTTTCTTCCGGGAATGAATCAAGTCTAATGAATGCAGTTGGAGGATGAGACGCGCACGTAATGACAATGGGTTAAAAACAGTACATGCATGGGCCTATGTGGTGTGGGAATTTGGGAGTTAACAATCGCACGCGCGCACACACACACACACACACACACACACGCATACGCACACACACACACACACACACACACACACACACACACACACACACACACACACACACACACACACACACACACACACACACACACACACACACACACACACACACACACACACACACACACTACTAAATTGTAGCCATGAGTAAAATGTGTTTATATTGTATTAAAAAAGTAAAGTATGTTATTATTCATCATTATCAATATGAATGCGATTGTTCATTATTAAAAGTAAATTATTATTATTATTGTTTTTGTTGTTTATTTTGTATTATTTTAGACTTCACCTTTATCAGATTAATTAGGATTATTTAGTATTTATACATTCATTCAATGTTTTATTGTAATACATGATGACTCCTGTTTAATAAAAAGCACTGTATAGATATCTGGTATATGGCTATTGCCTTACCTCTGTGTTATAAAAGCCAATCTAACGACTAGTTAGGCTATATTGCAAGTAGCCTAGTGTCTAAATGTTCCCCCGAATTGAAAATGACAACACTCACATTCCCATCCCTACAATAATAATAACATCTTATTTACCCTTTGATCTTTTGTCATTGTCATAATAATCAGTCCCCCATTATGTTCGTTACTCGGTGAGAAACATGCAAGTCTCGAATACGGATGAAGTATGGCCTCTGAAGTTATTGTATTTTCGTTTTAGAGGGGAATAGATTTCCTCTGTTTATTATGAGCATAGGGGCGGATTTGCGTCACCATGCAACTTGCAGGTCGAGATAAAGTTGCACAAATATTGAAAAAGGAAGTTGCAACAGTCATTATAAAGTTTCCCTCCTCTGCTCCGGATGAAATAAAGATTTCGCTTGTATCCTAAAATACTAAAACAGGTTCTATTTCGGGACAAATCTAACAGGCTCATTTAGCACGAATCACAGCCCATCAAAAACAGGATGACCTGAATTCTAATAGAAACTCTCTAGTTTCCTGCACTCTAGCTGCCTATATAGTGTAGATCACGTTACTTCTCTTAAATTGGCTTGTAACCCAGATGTATTTAAGATGTTCGATTGATGATATTGCCTGAAATTTAGTACGCCTATGACGCAAAAAATGAGCTATTTTTCAAATAAATAAGGTCTTATTTATTGACCGTGTTAACTTTTTGGAGCCTACATCGTTTGAAAGTCAGTTGTTTTTCCATTTCAACGATACAAACTCAACCGAACCACCCAAATGTTTAGCAGATAATAATATGAACAGATGATTCCATTTGCAGGCCTAAAGCCTAGAGGTCAGATTTTTATCTACGTTTTTTTTTTTTTTACATATTCAGAAACAAAGCCGAATGTCTAAAAGCTAAGTGCAAGGATAAGCATTACTGTTACATTACTATTACATTACATGACATTAGTATAACATATATTTTAACATTTTCATATTGCACTTGCAGTTATTGTTGTTGTTGCTGCTGCCATCTATGAAGACGATGAAGATGGTGACGAAGATGATGATGGTGTCGGTGGCTGCAGTTGAAAAATGTTTAAGAAGATATTCAAGAGGTCAACGAGCATGTCGCTGTCATTAGCAACACTTAACTATGAGTATCTCCATCACAAGGGCGTGTTTCGGTGTTCGAGACCAAACTTCTATTGGCTAAAAAGCAACCAATCAGTGTCAGAGGAGAAACTTCACTGTGGAAGTACTTAGACCAAAGACTAAAATTTCAGTTGTTTGATAAAGATTTCTGGCACTTACATAAAGACGGCAGCTTTCTCTGACTACACTTAACTAAAAGTTGTACCGAGGGGCAATATTACGAGTTCAGGATGTATACGGCCGGACTCAACCCGTTTTACGCATCGAATTTTAGTCTTTGGTCTGCTTATTGTGCTGGTGGTTTCGCTATGGATACAATGAAGAAGCCCTCATTTTGCATTGCTGACATTTTGCAGGTCGGTGATGCTGAGAACATCCCGGGATCCTCGGCCCTCATGACTCATATGGGACACCGTTCTCAGGTTCACGCCTCTGGATCGCCATTGCGTCCTTCACCAGTGGGGCCAGAGCAGTCGATCTACGGTGGGAGAGTGAACCCCGGGTCTCCGTATCACAGACACGGAATACACTTAACTTCGGTATCTAGAACGAGTCTCAGCTCCCAACAAGCTCCCCCACCTTCAAGCAAGGACCTCAAGTTCGGAATCGATCGGATATTGTCAACAGACTTCGACCCCAAAACAAAAGACATATCGTCTTTAAGAGGTATGCTTTGAAGTTCACTTTTCACTGAATTCTCTAAAAGAACTAATGTATAGCCTACATCAAGGTTATCTCACTGCCAAATAAAGCGTTTAAGAATGCCATTATGTTGTAAAGGCACATTTTTATAAGATGGCTAAATTGACTTAAATATACGTTTACAAAGTAAAGTTGCATTGTTGGACTGTTGGAGCTAGGAACACAAGCATTTCGCTACAACCGCAATAACATCTGCTAAATATGTGTATGTGACCAATACAATTGATTTGATTTGATTTTAAGTACTGACCTTGAAGGCACCAACACCACTGAGGCAGGCAACACGTACTTTTTATCCTTTAAGCACTCATAGAAAAACCTCTATTTGAGTATCCAAGGTTCCACAGTTGCCAAACTATAAAACTAGGAACTCTCTAGCTTCAGACAACATTCAGACTCGCACACAAAAGTTCATTTTTAGCTGAAAAGTTTCAGCGTTGAATACTCGTGTATACGTTGCGGTAATTTCTTACTTATCTCTCGCCCTGTGACAGATCTCACGTCCATTGTTAGCTCGAACCGTCAGTCAGGGATCCAGCCAGCGAGCCAGTACTTCGCATCCATAGACCCGGGGATGAGCGACGCGTCCTCCATGATGAGCTCACTAAACAGCGCCAGGCAATCAGGGCAGCATCAGTTTCAGGACACCTTTCCAGGTAGTGTAGCCGTCCGCATATTTCATTTGGCCTTTTTACGCACGCAGCGCATTTAAGGATTCGAACAATATTTTTACACAGTCTTTCATATTCAGACTTTGCTTTTAAACCTTAGGCATATGTTCTGTTGTTCTTGTATTTCTGCAGAGTATAATTGACCAAAGATCGTTACACTTTGAATTTTGAACGAATAAATAACATTGCTCAACCTTTATGTCCCTTTATTTATACAGGTCCATATGCTGTCCTTACTAAAGACACGATGCCACAGACGTACAAAAGGAAGAGGTCCTGGTCACGGGCGGTCTTCTCCAACCTGCAAAGAAAAGGGCTTGAGAAACGATTCGAAATACAGAAATACGTCACCAAACCCGACAGAAAACAACTGGCTGCAATGCTTGGCCTAACAGACGCACAGGTAAGATACGTGCACGTTACTGTAACCTATAAGCCTCAATTGGGCTATTTTATGGGCAAGCAGGCCTTTTCAATTAACCATGCCTAAGCATAGGCCATGCAAATCTGGAGTTATTTTTTAGAATTCTTGATTCTTGAGATGGAAAGACATAATAGTGTAAAACAATCTAACTTGGCCGTGTGCTGTTACGACAGGAAGCCTCCACTCGGAGGAGGACACGCCCGGTAATATAGCCCAGTAGGCAACTACACAATTAGGCAATGGAGAACTTCTAAGGAAATGAAATTCGATTACAACGAATTATTGCAAACGGATGAAGGTTATAGTTTTACCTAACCCCATTGGGGTTAAGCAATACAAATGTAATATATATATGATGTTTTAATAGTATTTGTGTTGTTCTTGTAGGCTAGGACCACCTTTATGCCATGTATGCCCATTTTAGCAAAATCGTTTTGTTTTTTTATTCTACATTAACTTCATTGTAGCCAACCTAGGCTACTGTAAAGCTGTTTAATTAGAAATGTAGACTATGGGTCATATTTCTATGAAGCATATTTCATTGTCAACCTGTTGGCGAGTAATAGGCCTTGGGCTCAGGCCGACGACGTCTAAACGAGCTCGTGCACTTTCTCGGCAGGTCAAAGTGTGGTTCCAAAACAGGCGCATGAAGTGGAGGCATTCGAAAGAAGCACAGGCACAGAAAGATAAGGAGAAGGAGACCCCGGACAAGTCACTGACAGAGGCCGAGTCCAAGGAGCCGGAAGAGTCCGAGTGTGAGAGCGAAGCAAGCGAGTCCGATTTCGAGGATGGACAGGAGGACAAGAGTGACATGGACATTTCTGAGCACAACAAGACTAGTGTGATCATGACCGGGGCCATCCCTGTGAGTACCGAGGAGGCGAACTCAGTCAGTGCCCTTACAGAAGCTGTGCCATCATCGCAAATGTTAATATGAGTGCACAGTCAAAAGTTATTTTTTTATGTAAAATGTATAATTTAATATAAATATTATTTAGAAAAATTGATATACAGAGTGGAGTTGTCGTAAAGTGGAGGGCCAGTAGGATACTCTACAGCGTGTATGGGATATTATGACTCCCTCCATCTTTCACCTCTGTCAGTCAGTATTAGGCGATGTGCATGACTTTTTCCTCAACTGAAGGAAATATTCTGTTGTGAATTTTAATCTGAACCACTTATTCCGTGTCCAGAAATCCAAAAACATGACACAATGTTACATGTAATTTACTGTGGAAGCGTTGATAAATATTGTTGTATTATATGTTGGTCAATAATTATTTGCACTGAAAATATTGTAAATAAAAAGTTTCTTACTTTTGATTTTCGATTTAAAAAAATAATTTTACGTATATAGAATATTATTACTTTGGGGGCATTATTACATTCTCTTTAGGGGAATAATGGAATATTAAAAACAACACTGAAGGAGAGACAACTTCACACCTGAGAAGGTCTTGAGTAGCCTATAATATACGCTCTCAAAACAGTGCTCTGAAGTTGATATTAACGTTTATTTTAGAAGCCTTAAAAGAATTCGTCTTGGACTTCACTGCCACGTAGGCCTTATTTCACTGTGTGAAGGAATCATTGTTATGAGGGCTGAAATATGCTTATGTTTCATGTTTAAATAATACATATACCTAATATATCATATATATATATATTACAATTACGTCATTCATTAAGTCATATTTCGATTTCTGGGTATAAGCCAAGCAGTATGGGTACACTCAAGCCGAAATGGACACAGTTATTGACCCATTCGAAACATGGTGGAGTATGTAACTGCTTGTCAGTTTGTTCGAAGTAGATCAAACTTATCAGGGCTTTTCAAATGAGTTAGTCATACTCTCTCACAATTCCAACACCATTTAAAATCGTTTGTATTTACGAATGCCAAGTTAGGTCGTTAAGAAAACAAAATCTACATGCGTTTTCAACGAGCAGTTTGCCCAAGTGAATGGACGCTATCTTGTCCTGTTGCATTGATGTGTAAATAATAGACATAGTTTATTTAAAGTGTCTAATATAAGGTGATGGCAAAACCAATTGGCTACACATAAGCCTACAAATAGGCCTCCTCATAATTCTGAGTCAGTGAGTGATCAATGAAGATGAGTCAGCCGAAGTAGTGAATAATTAGATAGGCCTTATTTAGCATTCCACTATGCTACTTGCACACACAATAATGGCGTACTAACAACTTTTCAATTGCATTTAAACACATGCCACAAGCCTATGTTATTGATAGCAGGTTGTGTTAAACTTGTTGTCCTAATCACTATCTATTAGCTTATAGCCCTAGAGACAATATTGTAGTGCAGCATTATGGACCACCTAAAGTGGTAGGGCTTATTACTTCACTTGGTCCAGACCCACTGGACGTATGAACATATTATATGCAATAGTTGTATAATACTATCGAAGCACATTTTTTCTTTCTCTTTAGTGATACCTGCACATTTCTGGGTTTGGCCTAATTTAGCATTTCAAGCCTTAAAATACCTGTTGGTTTTTCCTGATGAAAAATGTGAATACAAATGTTCTAAAGTGGAGTCAAGAGTTGGAAATGGAGATTAAAGTGAAAACATGCCTATACGCGCAACACCAACAGCATGCATCACAGAGACAGGATAACGATGCCATCCCGTCAAGCCTCGCTTGGTCTTCTTCACGAAGACCGTTTGTTGCCTATCGGAATCATAAGCTCTTGATAAATGAAAATGTGGACATCTCTTGGCTTCCAAGACCTTTATCTGGTCATGTTAATGTAATTCCGCTAAGGCTAAGCCCTTTCCTCCAAAGAATGTTATTCAGAAGAAATCTGGCGCTCCAAATAGAGCTCAGAGAAGAGGGGGGATTTATCGTTTGTATACATTCGCTGGCTCCAGATATCATCGACGAAACGGATGAGTAGCCCTAGATCTAAGAATCAACCCCTACTCCATGTATGGACCTCTAATGCTTCTCTCTTAAACTGGCCGACAAGCAATAAAGTTGGTTGCTAAATGCCCTGTTTTAAAAACA
This sequence comes from Oncorhynchus masou masou, assembly GCF_036934945.1. Taxonomy (NCBI): domain Eukaryota; kingdom Metazoa; phylum Chordata; class Actinopteri; order Salmoniformes; family Salmonidae; genus Oncorhynchus; species Oncorhynchus masou. The sequence goes on along the minus strand of NC_088230.1, from coordinate 29,820,160 downwards.
TATATATTTAATTGATTACAGCAACAAGGCAATAAACTTCACATTTATAAACGTCTTATATAATTCTCACCACATTCCTATAAGGCAATGGTATGTTCTGTATCAGCATGGCCTAGGCCTACATGGGACTTTGCAAATGAATGTAATGTAGCCTACATTGGTGTTCTCTTTATGTGTAGGCCTGTAAAGTTGACCAAAATATTAAACATTTGTAAAGAAGTCTCTGAATGAAAGTATATAATTTTTACAAACACAAATCTCTTATTAGCTGAATGCACGAAGATAAAGGAAATAGACAAATGTGATTGTCAAAAGTCAAATGATCATATATTATCATTAGGAAAAATATACAAGGGAAATATATTATAAATTGTAATAGCATAAAATATGCCTATTGTAATACATTTGAAAGTGAATATTGATTGAAGGGAAGAGCGTGTCTCAACGTTATGAACTGGAGTACATTCCAGATAACTTAATCTCGAAATACATGCACACATTCTGCACACTGAATGAAATGCAGCCAATTGCACGTTTTAACATTGCATAAACAACCTGATGTCCTAGCACCATTATGCAGCCCCCCCCCCCATGTGTACATGTCTGTTATGTCCATCAGTGTCTGTGAGAATTATTAGATGTTAAAAGACACTCATAAATCTATAACGTCCACGTTCTCTCTTCAATGAAACATGTCAAATCCTCCCTGTCATCAGACTGGGGGTGTTGTAGTTGAATGGCGGTGTAGACCACATGTTGCTTAAACTTGAACATGTATGAACATATTGTATTGATAGGGTGCATTGACTTCATCATGTCATGTGACTATTATTGATAAGGTGCATTAATTAAGCTCAATAAATGACATTACTGACAAACATGGCCAATTCTAGTATTCATCTACATAAAATACCATTAATTTTATGAGGCCTATTGTAGTAGTTTTGCCACTATTCCAGCCATATCAGCAAATGCTAAAAGTAAACCCATCTCAGATAGGCCTATAGGGATTACTTCAAAATCCAAATATGGAAGCAGCTTCATGATATCAACTTTCGTTTGGGAGGCGCATTGCCTAGTACATTAATACCATTACGTCAAGGAGGTTGAGACCATTGTGCCCATTGAAAGGACCTTTATCCGAGGCTTGTGTCAGGGAAACAACTTCATAGACAGTGACCCTGGGAGGCAGCCCGGCTCAGACCACCAGAAGCTCTCTCCACCGCGGGGTCCACTTTCCTCTTCTCCGGAAAGACGACTGGCCCCTGGAGAACGGACGTTTCCCGTTTAAGCCCGGCACCATCTTGAATTTCACTTTTCATTTTCCCCTCTCTTCGCCTGCTACCTGCTGCCCTCTTCTTTCCTTTCAGAGGACATTTTACACCAAAAACCATCCGACTAAATAAATTAAATGCCCTTGCACATAAAACAAAGAGCTTATAGCTATAAAGTAGCTTAGGTGCAGTATTATAATCCCAGGTCTTAATTCAAAACTGTAGAAAGTTGGTTGTTCTTCTGCTATTACGCTGACCATGTTTCCATGGAATATAGCCTCAAAGCTCTAGACAGTTTATCAGCCAAGTATCAACTGTTAAGCACACACATAAAACGTCAGGGTGGGTTGATTCTCGAATGATCCTTGAAAAGTTGTAAATTACATGAGTATTTACAAACATAAAATAACAATAACAACCTCAAACGCTTAACATAATACTGCAAGGCCTTGATTTGTGAACTGTCCTAAGAACTTTTATGACCAGGATAGGAGAAAATCCATCTGGCCCATATGTAATGTCAGTCTCCCTCCCTCCCTTAAAACCTATCCTATATGTCCTGGCAATTCAGAGCTGGGCTAGCCCATAAAACAAATCAGCCTCACAGATTTCCTCATATTTAACCTTTTGAAAAAGTAACTGTTTAAAACAAATTGCCTTTGGAAAAACCATGGAGGTTCTGCTTCCAAACACATTGGTTGAGGGATTATTATGACTGTGAAGTCTCAAGGTCTTTGAGGCATTATCTGTGAGGTTGGTTGATAGGCTGATGATAGGCTGATGGAGAAGTCTGCTGTAATGCCACAAATCTCAGTGTTAGCAGCCAGTGTCACACTTGAAAGACAAAAAGCAACATCATGATTCCTCCAGTGTCTGGAAAACTGGAGACCTAGAGACCTGAAGGCAAAAGTGACCAAAGCCAAAAGCACCCAGGTTGAGTTGTGTTTTGACTTGTGTTTTGTGTTGTGTTTTGAGTTGCGTTTTGACATACAGCATTTGTTTCTAAACCAGTTTACCACATCATTTACTTGCTGGGTTTCATAGTCTATACAAGTGCAGAATCCTAAAGGACAGACCTTTTGTTCATTTTTTATTATGTTATTTCATCAATCATTCAGATATCATTATTTGTTTTTGAGGCATAACCCTTGGGAGTTGTTTTTCAAATCATGTTCAATTTGTTCCATCTGCATCTGTACCGAATACAGTGGCTCAAAACATCACAAACTGATCCCAAAAGGAAAAGAAACACTTTTTTTTCAAGTAAGTCAAACAGTTACTTTGAGCTTGGAAGTGTTCAGGACAGTTACATTTTAGGTGCATTACATTTGTTCATCTCAATGGGGCATTTTATTCAGTTTCTCTAACGGGAAGTGTCTACTCTCTGGAGGTATGGGGTTCTGCACCAGAGGTATGTTTGATCCATCAAAGCCTTGATTTGTGTGTGTGTGTGTGTGTGTGTGTGTGTGTGGTGTGTTGTTTCTAGTCATAATTTTAAACCAATTCAATGGAATAACATCTATCACAACCTTTATTTATGAGACTTTATTGAAAATCTAGTTGGGAGGTTTCTGTGTTCCCGTATGGAATCTTCAGCCTTGAACGGTTTGAATCGAATTAAAAAACACTCATACCTCCATTGGTACCAACTTCTTCTTAAATGTATTAACTGAAATGTCCCTGTATATACTGCATTAATAAGGAACAACTAACTTTACAAGACTCACACTACTCCTTTCAACAACAGCAGCAATTGTATGTAAATCCCAAGGGTACATCATGAGGTTGGAGTAAAACCTTTCAGATACGAAGGCCCAACTGACTGGAATCATTTACCTATAGAAATCAACGCATTCAAATCACACAGTCATTTTAAGAAAGCCCTTTCCAAAATGTTAAGAACAAACTAATTGAAACATCACCATGTGAAGATATTTGTAAAAATGTATGTTTATATAATAGGTCCTTAGTTTTATTAGCCATATTAATATTTGTAGTAGCAGCTACATTATTAAATGTAGGCCTATTAGTAGTTGTACAACAACTTTTTTTATGCTGTGAAACTCTTTTATTTTTTGGGACAATCTTGAAAACAAGATGGTGCATCTCAAGAGATTTCATCCTCAAATTAATCTAAATAACTACTGCCTCTGGAGCAGACCTTCTGAGTGTTTGGTTTGCTTGAGCCTGCCTAGACAGTCAAATAGGCGGGTTTGTACTTTGGGGACTATTCCATTGGTTTAATTGCACTAGGAAAGCTCAATCAATCTGTGAACTATCCCATTAACAAACTTGTTCCAGGAGAGGGCTTAATTTGAATATTAATGTAACATTTAGCCAAAACAGGGATCTGTGGAAAATGTATTTACATGTTTTATTAATTATATTTTCAAAATTAGGTATCAATATATCCTCTCACTTTTGCCTGGACAACCAATGTCACAACATTTGTCTTTCTCCCTTTTATCAATGGTAGATTATACTGTAAATCAGTATTCTGAGATCTGATCACTTGGAATTTCAGATTATTCTAGCTAGACTTGCCCAAGTTTTGGTCTGAACCAAACATGTTCACCGAAGCTGGAAGCTGAGCTCCTTATACAGAAGCCTGTCGCCACATTATTAAGTGTTTTTTTAACATGGTCGCAGTTTCCAAGCAACTTGGCCTTGCTTTCGAAACCGAGCCATTGCCAACTGTTAGGGAGCGGAGGGAAAAAGGCATCTCAAGTTAAATTTAAAGATGTGTTGCTCTTGGAAGGTTGTCTGTGCTGCCATAAACCAAGGGAGACATTTTCATACTCCACATTTTTCATGGTTTCTCTCAGAGTTTTCTCCCTTCCTTTCTCACTCCACCTTGGCTCCAGAGTTACCTACTGCTGCACTGACAGGGAGACCACAGCCAGCAGGGCACCATGGGGCAGTGAACACCCCGTTGTGACTCCCCCTTTCCACCCCACCACACCCTCCTCTTTCTCTGGCTGAGCAAAAGCTCTCCCACTGGACTAGGCTTAGTTGTCCTTGGACGGCCGACAGAAAGGAGAAAGCTTGCGACCTGGATACGACTACTTAAGAGCTCTTTCACCACCTCTCGCTACCCTCAGCCCTCAGCACACGCACACACAGACACAGCTGATTGCCAACGGTCATTAGTTCTAATCTAAAGGCTTTCTGATCCCCCCCACACCTTTTTTTTCTAAATGTAACCTTATAAAGGAAATGTTTTTAAAACAGATACGACACCCAGTTGTCCTGAGACAACCTTGTGGAATAAAGTAAATTGTTAGGAGTGGTGGGGCTTGCTATTCCTCCTCCCTTTCCATTCACACAGTGATGGACATGCAAGGCAGGGGATTATGGCTATGCCCTGACGGGACTGCATGCTGAGACACAAACACAAAAGGGTGGGTGTAGAAAATGTCTTTCATTTCACATGACTGTCATCAAACATAAAGACAACCAAAACGTTCATTCCCTGTTTCTAAAATGGAGCCGAACTGAGGCTGCGGCTTGGAGATTTATGTTGAGTTTCAGACAGTCCAAGCTTGGTGGTGGGCGGCTATGGCAGACCAAATATATGTGAGAGAGTTGTTCTTTGATTCAACTCGCCTTTCGCAGCAGGATTTCCAAGGGTAATTTGTTGGTTGGAGGAGTGTTTGGTTCTTATGTTTCACTTGGTGATGGCAAGGGCTCAAGCTAATTGTACACTGGGTAATATTGTAGGGCTTTTCCCAGCCTGATGTATGAGATATTCAAACCTTTACTGATTCATCTGAACTACAGTAGACTATGTGATTATATTTAATACGTGTATTTATTATAGATATTTTGTAAATATTTTTTTTTTAAAGAACCAAGGCTGCGACACAAACATTTCCTCCCAGGCATGCCTCAATAAAAATGTCTGAATGCTGAAATTTAACAGTGACATATAAGTAATATGTCAGTATAGGTGACATAAAAGTACAATGGTTAAATGTCACTATTATTTACATATTCTAATGAGACCATGTTGTCATTCTAGGGCATATACTGTAATATCTGTCAACACCCCAATGTGTTAAAGAATCACACATAATCTCATACTGCATACCAAAGTGAATTATACCCGAGGGGGAGGGGCATAATAGTAAATACATGGAGTAAAGATAGTAAAGACTGATTGTCAAACAAGTCACTTGGAAAAGAAGGCTACCTTTGCATGTTTGTCCACTCCAAAGTAACTCCAGCATCTAAACAGTGCACTGTGCACCTGCCATTTGATGAGTGGAAAGGAACATCTGTCACAAACGCCATGAGTGTAACGACATTCAGAGATTGTCATTTGGCCTACACAGTATTCATGGATGCCAAGTGAAGCCATGCTTACACAATATTTTTGAAGAACAAAAATAAATTGATCTTAATGACTTAATGACTATCTTGTCTCTCCGTTTTTAATAATCTTCCTTCAATTTGCAAGTGGCTGAATCTATCTCACTGGAGAAAGTATTAGATTGAGAGAAACAGCGGCCATTGTTTTCAGTATGTGTAGTCCATGTATCTGATGATGTCAAACTCATTTTGTCCAGACAGCATCAGATACATGGGCTACACATACTGAGACAGAGGGGCGCTGTTTCGCTCACTTTCTCCGGTGAGATTGATGCATCTTGCTGTCGGCGAGCGTCTCGGTGAAATTATCAATATTTAGAGACCCCTCAAAGTTGGACTTTTGTTGCATTTAGGGGAGCCCATGTCTCACTGTGTACATCATTGATGCTGCATACATCATTGAGGTTACCTGGTGTTAAGGAGAGAAATGTTGAGTGTCCTCTGCATAGTCTGAGGTTTACTCATTTCCCCTTTCCAGGCTTATCAAGGCTCACAGATGGTCTTTTATTTGAAGAAGAGCAGCTGAAATGAAACACCAAACTGTGAAAAACAAGAAATAATCTATTTCTCACACTTCTCCAACAGCAACAAAGGTTTTCTTTGTGCAATCATTAATAGATCACAAAAAAATGTGTTCACACTCGAATAACAGAGGGTTTATTTGATTACTATTAGGCAAATGTGGCCAACTATAGGCGTCATTGTAAAATCCATAGTCCAATTACATTTTTCTCCCCGCTCTGCTGACAGGTATCTTTCTCTACTCATACAGGAGTAATAAAGGCCTAGTGTACAAATTTGGTGAATTTGAATATTTTTTTCATTGAAATGTTTAAAAAAAAAATCAGCACCCCTGCTTCCCGCGGCTAAGCCCATGGATTGATGTGTCAGCATTGTTTTTTATTCATGAAAAAAAGTATAATCTCTTAGTTATATATATAGTTATAGTTATATATATATAGTCTCTATTAAGAATTTGACATTTGACTAGCCATGTACGACACGCACGGGCAGTTACATGCCTGTTAGAGTTAGCGGCAGGCAGAAGAGCAATATCCACTGTTGTAGTACGGATGACATTTGAGCTCGAATGTGAAGCTAACTGAAGCTGGTTAGCTTTAGAAAACCCTGAGTAGATCTAGCTTGCTTCATAGGATACCCCTCTGGCCCTGTGTTGTAGCACCAGTCTTGGTCAAGCTCCATTGACCGTGTGTGTGTGTTTTATGTTCTTGTGTGTGTGTGTGTGTGTGTGTGTGTGTGTGTGTGTGTGTGTGTGTGTGCGTGTGCGTGTGCGTGTGTGTGTGTGTGTGTGTGTGTGTGTGCGTGTGCGTGTGCGTGTGTGTGTGTGGGAGGGGGGGGGGGAGCCGCACTGTGTCAACACACTCCTGAGCACACACTTTGCCTTCACTGATACTGAGGAATTATCGAGGGCTTGTTAGAAAGAGAGGGCAAAGAGAGAGAAAATAAATAAAGCATCACTTTAATTAGTCTTGCTCTTGTTCCAAAATAAACAGAGCAGACTTAGTGGGTACCAGGAGCAACAGAACCGCTGGCTGGTGTTGGTGTGATGATGCCTTGGACCAAACTAATCAGCTGAGTAGGACCGTGTGTACGCACAACTGAGCGTGTGCACGACTGTGCATGTCTGTGCATGCATATTTGTAGGTGTCTCCGTGTGTGTGTGTGTCTGTGTGCTTGTGTCTGCGTCGGTGTCTCCTTGTGTGTGTGCCTGTGTGCTTGTTTCTGCGTTACTGCATCTGCATCTGCATGCCTATCGCCACAGCAACCAGAGTGTAGTCACACACAGCAGCCAGAGTGTAGTCACACACAGCAGCCAGAGTGTAGTCCCACACAGCAGCCAGAGTGTAGTCACACACAGCAGCCAGAGTGTAGTCCCACACAGCAGCCAGAGTGTAGTCACACACAGCAGCCAGAGTGTAGTCACACACAGCAGAGAGAACACAGGCGATTTATAGAAAGCACTGCTTGGTTTCACATCCTATATTCATGTTTCCTTCCAACAGACACGGTTGAGAGAGCCAGACACGGGTGAGAGACCATTATTGCTTTCCTTATTTGCATCCACAGAGCTGAAACACACAACAATGCTCTGGGATAGAAAGGGCAATATGTTTTACACCCATGTAAGAGACAGAGCCTCTGGATGAATGGCTGTGTATGTGTGTGTTCTACACAACCCGCATGCATGAATTTGAGTATGTGTCTGTGTGTGTCTGTGTGTGTCTGTGTGTGTGTACGTGTGTGTGTGTGTGTGTGTGTGTGTGTGTGTGTGTGTGTGTATGTGCGTGCGTGTGTGTGTGTGTACATGTGTGTGTGTACGTGTGTGTGTGTGTGTGTGTGTGTGTATGTGCGTGCGTGTGTGTGTGTACATGTGTGTGTGTACGTGTGTGTGTGTGTGTACGTGTGTGTGTGTGTACGTGTGTGTGTGTGTGTGTGTGTGTGTGTGTGTGTGTGTGTGCACTCCTGAGCTCTGTAACCTATGTGTGTGAGAGGTGAAAGTCCAGGCCCCCGGGGTTTGTTTGGGAATATATGACACCGCACAGCTGGCCTGATCATCTGTGCATATCTGACTATAAAACTTTACGGAGTGTCGCCAGAGCCAGCTGCTTTTATCAGCTGAGATAGAGTTGTTCCCACTGCTATTCCCAGTTACTCCAGACAGAGCCGTCAGCATCAGGCCTGACGCTCTTCGCCTTTCTCTTTGGCCTTCTGCCTGAAATGGCCTGGGCTTTCATATGGACTACATATCTATCTACAGTATGCAGTTGAAGTCGGAAGTTTACATAGACCTTAGCCAAATACATTTAAACTTCGTTTTTCACAATTCCTGACATTTAATCCTAGTAAAAATTCCCTGTTTTAGGTCAGTTCGTATCACCACTTTATTTTAAGATTGTGAAATGTCAGAATAATAGTAGAGAGAATGATTTATTTCAGCTTTTATTTCTTTCATCACATTCCCAGTGGGTCAGAAGTTTGCATACACTCAATTAGTATTTGGTAGCATTGCCTTTAGATTGTTTAACTTGAGTCAAACATTTCAGGAATCCACAGCTACACCTCCAATTGACTTAAATTATGTAAATTAGCCTTTCAGAAGCTTCTAAAGCCATGACATCATTTGCTGGAATTTCCCAAGCTGTTTAAAGGCACAGTCAACTTACTGTATGTAAACTTCTGACCTACTGGAATTGTGATACAGTGAGGTATAAGTGAAATAATCTGTCTATAAACAATTGTTGTAAAGATTACTTGTGTCATGCACAAAGTAGATGTCCAAACCGACTTGCCAAAACTATAGTTTGTTAACAAGAAATTTGTGGAGTGGTTGAAAAACGAGTTTTAGTGACTCCAACCTAAGTGTGTGTAAACTTCCGACTTCAACTGTATATGCACTTACGATGGCAGCATTCCTAGAGTTTGATGATAGCCTTCCTAGAGTTTGATGATAGCATTCCTAGAGTTTGATGATAGTCTTCCTAGAGTTTGATGACTGCCTTCCTAGAGTTTGATGATAGCATTCCTAGAGTTTGTTGATAGCCTTCCTAGAGTTTGATGATAGCCTTCCTAGAGTTTGCTGATAGCCTTCCTAGAGTTTGTTGATAGCCTTCCTAGAGTTTGATGATAGCTTTCCTAGAGTTTGATGGTATTTTTTATAAATACTAGATTGGCAAACGAAGTGTAATTCATTTCTTCCCTCTAGAATGATTTCATTAGTAATAACAGCCTATAAAGTTTAACAGATTAATCAATTAATCAATCATGTGTGGTTTACATATTTTTTTACCTCTTTCTCTCCTTCCACCCTCTCCCCCTTCTCTCTCCCCCTCTTCTCTCCTTCCACCCTCTCCCCCTCTTCTCTCCTTCCACCCTCTCTCCCTTCTCTCTCCCCCTCTTCTCTCCTTCCACCTTCTCCCCCTTCTCTCTCCCCTCTTCTCTCCTTCCATTCTCTCCCCTTCTCTCTCCCCATCTTCTCTCTTTCCACCCTCTCCCCTTCTCTCTCCCCCTCTTCTCTCCTTCCACCCTCTCCCCCTCTTCTCTCCTTCCAACCTCTCTCCCTTCTCTCTCCCCCTCTTCTCTACTTCCACCTTCTCCCCATTCTCTCTCCCCCTCTTCTCTCCTTCCATCCACTCCCAATCCTCTGACACATGTTTGAACTCAGGCATCAGGTGATCACTACAAGCTCGGGGTTGTGACCTCTACACACTCCTCTCCTGAATTCTACCTCTGCCTCTCTGGCTGGGTGCACTGTGCAGCAGCGTGCTCAGTGCTTTTCCCAGGGAACAATGTATATGGAATGTTTCCCCACCACGAGCTAGTTGATTGAGATATAAAACAATCTCTGTGACTGCAGGAAACAGTCACAGGAAATGGAGATGCACTGAATCGCTTCGAGTGCCACTTCAGCTTATTTATTTGGACAGGGAAAAAAACCTTTCTGTAAGATTCTTCCATCTCCCAAAATTCTATGAGAGAGCAAGGAACAGACCTGGAGATGTCATGTAGCTTGTTGAGGCCATAGAGAGGGATCACTTCCCTGACCCAGCACACACACACACACAAACGCACACACACACAAACGTACACACACACACGCCACCCCCTAAACCACATATCCCAACACGAATCCCACCTGACAAAACTAATGTCCAGAATCCAATTAGTTTATCTCACTCTTGACACACTTCCAATTGTTTGCTCTACAAGACACGCCATTCAGATACTCTCCTAACAAATTGTTAGTATGAGTCGGGCTGGGGCTGCGATGAGCGGGGCTATTGATTAGGAGCCTTAAACAGACAGGCAGCCACCTGGCTTTCATTAAGGGGCATATGAGGGGATGCAGTGCTCTAAGACTTACACACAGCCAGCAGCTGCAGGTCGGGCCACACTGCCGCACCACTGTAAAAGACATGTTACACAGCCTTGTAATTACAGCCTGTGGAGGCCGGCAGGCTGCTTGGGGGGGTTAGAACCAGCCGAGGTTCATTCACAACTGAAGCATGCTTAATGTAGCCATGTCATATTTATCCAGGAGCTGTCAGACTGATTTTTGCCTTACTCTCCTCGTTTGAACCTGTCAAATAATTGAGATGGTCCAAATGGAGAACTCAGCTATTTTGGTGATAACAACATTAAATGATATCCTATACTGAGATCATGTAGCTATACACAAAACAGAAGTATTGGGTGTGTGAGTGGCTTTTGGGATTCCCACTTCCAAATAATCTTTCACATGCAGTATATTGCACTGTGATCAAGCACGAAAGGATGTTAATGTGGTGGTGAGGGGCTTTCCTAACAGTACTATGTGTCTGAACACTTCACATTGTGCAATGTTTTCTAACCATATAATTGTGTAATCTAACCATATAATTGACCAAAGTGTCTGGTTACCCTTAGTGTTGTAAGCAGCAGCAGCAAGATATATCACCAGCAGCAAAAGATAGCACCAGCAGCAAGATAGCACCAGCAGCAAGATAGCACCAGAAGCGCAAACCTCCCTCTTTTGCATGAGTGAAGTGAGTTCAGAAAAACTGAAAGTAGTATAGTTTTAACTTACAAACTTTATATGTCGGAGCTAAGAATAACAGGTTTCCCAAAAACAACATGGTCGCTTTAATATAGCATGCAGTGGCGATTTTAGCATGTAAATCTTGGTGGGGCAAACTTCCATTTTTTTTTTTTAGATGCATGCCAACAAAGCCACTACACAACAGATTGCAACACTAAACAATACATTAATTGCACTATAACAGTGCCAACAAACTGTTAGGACCTACATAAAGCTGTCCCAACAGCAGAGCTTACTTTCAGCACCATGGAGTGAATCCTTACCACCGCTACACCTGGATATCAGCGGAGCCTTGTCTGGCAGCGAAACAGTTCATTCAGCCTCATTTACTGCCTTTTGAAAAAACATAGCTGATATGGCTGACTTGCTTAAACAAATGTGGTTTCTACTGACAATTGAGATGTACAAACTATGGCATAAGGGAACAATGAGCGGAATAGAGGCAATCCGGAATTTCAATTAAGACATTAATGAGCGAGCTAAGACAGACGTGGTCAATATAACTTTTTGTTAAGTACTTGGAAATGTACAGTGACAGAATTCCGAACATGGGCCGTTCTTAGAGTATTCTCCCCATTGACACCAAGTCAGAACCGTAGGTAAAGGGGGCATATGAGGGGACAATGAAAGCTCTTACAATAATCAATGATGATATTTCTCTTAAACAGGCTATAGGCTACATGTGCACCACCAAGTCAGAACCGTTATGAGGGGGGAAAGTGACCCAATTAGGGTGAGGCACATAAGCTACTAACTGCTTACTACACAACATACACTTAGTATTACTTTCTTAGCTACAGCATACTCCCTTGCATATTACATAATTTATGCAGCAGAATACAATACATTTTTGGAATCATCATTGTGCTGTGCTCACTTGAACAGGAAGGTAAGCACAGCGGTCCTTCTTGTGGGAAAATTTTGTCATCAAACTTTGTCATAAAAGTCTGCCATTCTCTGGATTTATGGTGCTTTCAAGACAACAGGGAACTCTGAAAAAAACACAAGGTTGAATCATTATATCAGTGATCTTTAGGTCGGAGCCCAGAGTTCCCGACTTGGAATTCAGAGTTGGATGTCCGGTATAAAATGTATTTTCTCAATCGGAGCTCATTTTTTTAGAGTTCCCAGTTGTCACGAACTCACTGAAGTCAGAGATTTCCCAGTTATGAGTTTCCAGTTGTTTTGGAAGCGGCAGAAGTCATGCTGGATTGACAGCATGGCCAATGTATTCAATATTTTCTGGCCCATGGTATTGCATGTGAATGTCCTTTTAAGCTTGGAAAAGAGACTGGCAGCTTCATTAAATCATACCCGCAAAACACCAGTCTAAACGCCAAGAGTGAAGAGGCGACTCCAGGATGCTAGCCTTCTAGGCAGAGTTGCAAAGAAAAAGACATATCTCAGACTGGCCAATAAAAAGAGAAGATGGGCAAAAAAAACACAGATACCGGACAGAGGAACTCTGCCTAGAAGTACACAGCGTTGTACGAGATTTTCAGTTTCTTGGCAAGTTCTCGCATGGAATAGCCTTTATTTCTCCGAACAAGAATAGACTGATGAGTTTCAGAAGAAAGTCCTTTGTTTCTGGTCATTTTGAGCCTGTAATCGAACCCACAAATGCTGATGCTCCAGCTACTCAACTAGTCTAAAGAAGGCCAGTATTATTGCTTCTTAAATCAGGATAACAGTTTTCAGCTGTGCTAACATAATTGCAAAAGGGTTTTCTAATGATCAATTAGCCATTTATATTATAAACTTGGATTAGCTAACACAACGTGCCAGTGGAACACAGGAGTGATGGTTGCTGATTATGGGCCTCTGTACGCCTATGTAGATATTCCGTAAAAAATCAGCCGTTTCCAGCTACAATAGTCATTTCCAACATTAACAATGACTACACTGTATTTCTGGTCAATTTGATGTTATTTTAATGGACAAAAAATAGCTTTTCTTTCAAAAATGAGGACATTTCTAAGTGACCCCAAACGTTTGAAAGGTAGTGTATGTTATTTCATCGTTCTGATGTCTGATGTCTACGATGTAGAAAATAGTAAAAATAAAGAAAAACCCTGGAATGAGTAGGTGTGTCCAAACTGTGTGTGTATATATATTTTTCTGCTAAACAGGTGGTGCTCAAACTACGTTGAATGACAGGTCATCGCTGACAGTATGTAAACATTTTTATCAAACTATTATATTATCCTGATTATTCACAATAATCGTAGTATTGTGTGCAATAATAGTATTCTTGTGAGCATGCAAACATACCCACAGACAAACTATTGTAACTCTTTAGACCTAAATCACTGACTCAACATCTTGGCCAGGATTCCGTCAAATCGCGCTTTGCCGTTTAAAAGGACTTTCCAATTGAGCCGACATGCAGCGTTTACGTGAATGCGGTCTCTGCAAACAAGGAAATATTGCCTTTACATGGTGCATAGCCGACAAATTGTGATCTGATTAATTCCACTTTAACACTATCCACTTATAACACTGACTAAACATGTTTAACAATGTACACTTACAACACTGACTAAACATTTAAACACTAAACATCTATAACACTGACTAAATATTCTACTTGTAACACTGACTAAACATTTTAACACTTTCTATCTATAACACTGACTAAACATTCTACTTAGAACACTGACTAAGCATTTTTTACATTACATCTTTAAAGCCGCAATATGTAACTTTTTGGGCGACCTGACCAAATGTATATAGAAATGTTCGTTATAGATCTGTTATTCTCATTGAAGCAGCAGATCTGTTCTATATGCACTATTTCTATGCTTCCTGTTCTTAAGTTTTGTTTTTGTGTCTTTTACTTTTGATTTTGTACACCAGATTCAAACAGCTGAAAATATAATATTTTTGGTTATTGAATATATATTTCACAGTGGTTTAGATGGTACATTGATTCTTGTTTTGTCACATAAACTATAATCAGGCAAACTATTAACGTTTTAGCAAACATGAATGGGTGGAGCAATTTCTGTATAGTGCACCTTTAACAATGAGAAAAACTTTACACTTAAAACACTGAGTAATAACTTTTACACTTTGCATCTGACTAAACACTTAAACACTTCCAATCAATCCTTTCAAGTTCTTGAAAATAGTTGTGGTTGAGGTGCTTTCACTACCAAGACTGATTACCAACATCCATGGCCTGTTTCTTTGCTATGCTCACACTCAGTCGGTCAACAGAGGCAGAAATGATGGGTTAGTCTTCCTGCAATTTCACTAAAATAGAGATTGTTTACATAACTGGTCCGCACATTGGCAATGAGAGACAGTTGAACATGGAAGATGCCTTTTCAAGCTCTGAGAGTTGATTTACATAGGCAATGAGAGACAGTTGAAGATGGAAGATGCCTTGTCAAGCTCTGAGAGTTGATTTACATAGGCAATGAGAGACAGTTGAACATGGAAGATGCCTTTTCAAGCTCTGAGAGTTGATTTACATAGGCAATGAGAGACAGTTGAACATGGAAGATGCCTTGTCAAGCTCTGAGAGTTGATTTACATAGGCAATGAGTGACAGTTGAACATGGAAGATGCCTTGTCAAGCTCTGAGAGTTGATTTACATAGGCAATGAGAGACAGTTGAACATGGAAGATGCCTTGTCAAGCTCTGAGAGTTGATTTACATAGGCAATGAGTGACAGTTGAACATGGAAGATGCCTTGTCAAGCTCTGAGAGTTGATTTACATAGGCAATGAGTGACAGTTGAACATGGAAGATGCCTTGTCAAGCTCTGAGAGTTGATTTACATAGGCAATGAGAGACAGTTGAACATGGAAGATGCCTTGTCAAGCTCTGAGAGTTGATTTACTTCTTTAGATGAGGAGATTACAAAAACATAAAATACCCTATACTTCACATAAATAGCAAGTCATCTTCCATGTTCAAAGTCTGGTATTATTCTCAAAATACAAGTAGTCAAACTCTATCCTTTAAAATATATATGTGCTGTAACTGGAGACACACTTTTCTTAATTTTCATGTCATCATGAAAATACAAAATATCCACTGGGCACAGACATTAGTTCAAAGTCTAGTTTTGCTTTACATTTGGTTGAATTTTCAACGAACGTGAATTGAATGTGAAATCAACAAAAAAGGTCACTATGTCATTGGGTTTAGGTTAAAAGTTTGATGGAGAAAACCCCCCGAAATATTCTTACATTGATGGCTTTTGCAAATCCAATACGTTGTCCACATTGATTCAACTTCGTCACAGATTTTGGGGTTAAAATAAAGTGGAAACAACGTTGATCCAACCAGTGGAAGGGTTTTATTCCTGCAAGAGGGGGGAAAGAACCCAGACTCTGTCATTTAGTGTGAGGGATGTTGCTTTAACACCAGCAACACTAAATCACCTTAAAACTTAAATGAATCAGAAGACAGGCAGTCCAGACACACACATAAAGAGTGTGACAGAGCAGTGCCCAGGAGATAAGTGTGTGTGTGTGTGTGTGTGTATGTGTGCGTGCCTTTGTGGGTGTGTGTACGTGCGGGCACGTGAGTGTGTCGAAGACATGACGGACACAGCGGCTAAGCCACCGGGCCATAATTTCCTAATGCACTCCAAAGCCGCGCTCCCTGGGCCTGTCTGTGGGGCCTGATGGATGGCGACGGCTCCTGGTGATAGGGAGTGGCCAGCGGTGAGCCTGATTAAAAGTACTGGAGCATGGCAGAGTCTGATAACCCCGATATAGCAGTGATGAATCCACCCTGGACAGGCTGCTGTCTCATTAGCTCCACTCCGACCCAGTCAGACTGTTTCCAAATAAACTTGGTGTGAAACGGACTCGTCTCTAACTTTATCGTCAGTCAGGATTATGTTTGTTTTCCTTTCCAGATCTTTCCTTGTCTGGGCCCCATGTTTCTTTAAGAGAAACAATCTCTGTCTCTGTAAACTGGAGGTGTGACTCACTCCACCACCCCAGACTTTCTCATGTTTATTTTACCCAGTGGTGTATCTCTTTGAATTAATGAGACCAACAGCACCATTAGACAACTATTTGCCTGGGGCCGGTGAAATAGTGAGAAAAAGTTGAAATAATCTGCCTTTATTTGTTATTACATAAACAGAGATGTTTTAAGAAGAAGATAACATTAAATATTGGGCCTGGGAGGGGGGAGAGAGAGAGGTAGTTTACATTCTCGCTGGAGTAGTCTTGATAACAGGCCAGTAGGAATATGAGACGCTTTAAATGTGTGCATTGGTGTAATTTATTGGGCTTCCCACTCGGCTCTGCAGTTCCTTCACCTCCTTTCCCAAACAAAAGACAAGCCCAGGCTTCGAAAATGGATGGGAGTGAAAAATCATTCGCAGTTGATAATCGCATAAAAAAACACCATATTTGCAGACTAATAAGCACCAAACGTTCCTACGGCCGCCTCCCCGCAGATCGGCATTAGAGAACTCCTCCGAAAAGTCTGGATGATTTACGTGGAGCGATTTAGAAATGCTTTTCGTTTGGAATGGGGACGGGATAAAGAGAGAGAGGGAGACAGAGAGGGAGGGAAGTAGGGGCAAGAGACAGAGAGGGAGGGAGACAGAGAGGGAGGGAAGTAGGGGCAAGAGACAGAGAGGGGGGATGAGGGGTGGGGGAGGGGTTGAGATTTCATAACTCTTTGTGTATGTCTGGAAGTCTTCCACGCGTTCCGATTTTTAACCAATTTATGTCCAAATGGAATTAATGAGGCTCTCACTGTGAGTTCCAGCTCAATGAGGTCAAAACCATGCTTTAGAGCTCCACACTCCTCCCCACTCTCTCTCTCCCTCTCGCCCACCCTCTCCCTGACTCCACATCCTGCACAACGGACAGACAAGGGGGCCTGAGAAATAGCACCTCATCGACACGTTCTGTGTATCCTCTAGAACATATTTTAGGGCGAGCGCGTCAGCTGGCTGTAAAGCCTGCTTTTAGTGGCGTCTGAAGCAGCTGATGAATGGGAGTAGGGGTACAGCAGCGAGGCCAATAAAGGTCACTTTCTTCATTTCACATTTCATTAGCAGATTGTTGATGTTATGCACATTGCTCTCTCCAGAGGGGCCATGTTTCCATTCAGGAACCCAGTGTTATTGGAGTCTTTTTATACATGATTTAGCAGTACCATATCCCTTTGAATTAATATGTGGTGGTTAATTGTTAAATCACTCGGAACACGTTTATAATGTGGAAAAGGATGACATCATAGAACTGAGTACAGAGAAACCTAATGGAGGAACACATAACGACTGCTGCAGATCAATCAAGCCGTTTTTTACACCAGCATTTTGATAGCAATTCAAATTATATATGCCATATTCTGTGTAGTATTTCATATGTAAGAGGAGAAAGGTGCCAACATCCCTCACATGCATGACATTTGGATGCGTCTCATCGGTCAATGGAACGTAGAAGCAAGACGACTGCTTCGGTATTAATTCAAAGGCCTTGCCAAGCATTTGGCTGCTTGCTTTAAAGCTGCGCTATGCAGATATCGCTCCGCCATTTCCTGGTTGCTAAAATTAGCCTAATTTCAGTTTAAGTGGCAAAACAAGCACGTATAGTGTGTAGTTTGTAGTCTCCTCATCTAGAAAAGTAAATCAACTCTCAGAGTTTGACAAGTCATCTTCCATGTTCAACCGTCTCTCTTTTTATTTTATTTATTTATTTAACCTTTATTTAACTAGGCAAGTCAGTTAAGAACAAAGACTTATCTACAATGACGGCCTTATTGCCAATGTGCGGACCAGTTAAGTCAATAAACTCTATTTTAGTGAAATTGCAGGAAGATTAACCCATCATTTCTGCCTCTGTTGACAGACTGAGTGTGAGCATAGCAAAGAAACAGGCAATGGATGTTCGTAATCAGTCTTGGTAGTGAAAGCACCTCGACCACAACTATTTGCAAGAACTTGAAAGGACTAAGTCAGTGTTATAGATGGGAAGTGTTTAAGTGTTTAGTCAGTGTTACAAATGCAAAGAGTAAAAGTTATTAGTCAGTGTTTTAAGTTTAACATTTTTATTCAGTGTTAAAGGTACACTATGCAGAAATCGCTCCACCATTTCCTGGTTGCAAAAATTCTTAATATTCGCCTAATTTCAGTTTATGTGACAAAATCATTGTACCATCTTACACCGCTGCAAAATATATTTTCCATTAAAAAAAATACTGTATTTTAAGCTATTTGTAGCTGGTGTACTAAACCAAAATTCAAAGATACAAAAACCAAACTTAAGGGAGGAAGCATAGAAATAGCACACATAGAACAGATCTATCACTTCTTAGACTTGCTTTCAATGAGAATGACAGATCTATATCTGACATTTCTATGTGGATTTTGTCAGGTCACCTAAAAAGGTGCTTACTGCAGCTATATGCCAGGCCAGGGCATACCCCAACAGATAGAATTGCACTGAAAAGTGAAAATATACAGACAGGGTAATCTTTCTGTGTCATCGCTGATTGTTTTATGGACTAGGTCCTGTACAAACATGTCAACATTTATCACCCCAATTCAATCCACTCCCTCAATATCAGTGGCATCATCTCAGATACAATTTGCGAGGAGGACTCACTCTTTTTAGCCTCTAGCGATGAATAAGTAGCGCCAGCCGCCAACTCACAATGCATTCCGTATAGAAAGTTCCCTCCTCTCTCTCTGGTATGGGTTATACTTTATCTTGTTTATAAGATTATTCACCAAGTAACAGTTAAGTTGATGCATGGATTAGGCTGGGGCGACAGCTCTCGGTATAAATCTGACTTGTCTGCAATTAGACCTCCATTACATACTTCAGGCCCTTTTAAAATAAACGGGAGATGATGTCAAGCGTCCACTGCCGAAAGGCACTGAGGAGAAGCAGTCTCGGCGCTCTTGGCCGATGGCTCCGGCCGAAACACCTTGATGCCTGTAATTACTGTCATGTTCCAAGAGGGATGAGAGATACCAGAGACCCAAATAAAACGTAAAACGGTTTTGATATGATAGATGTCCACTGGCTTTGTTTGGACATTCCTTGAACTGTCTGCCCAGTGTTTTTATAGAATGACTTGTGCGCCGACCTCCCCACCCAGCCACTCTAACCTCTTACCAGTATTTTAGGATTTCTTGCAATAGTAAAAAAAAAAAAAAAAGCTGATTTTATTCGTGATACAACTAGACTCATCTTTGGGTGACTTGTTTGATTGTTGCTTGTTCTTTTGTGTCTGGTTAAGGCCTGTTCCTTTGTGTTTACATAGTAACTAATGCTTTTAGATGACATCGAATCTAAACACATTCACACAGAGACTTGCTGGAGAGCTTGAAGGCACATTCCAAGTAATCTTTATTAGTTTCATGATCTATCCATCCAGAAAATGTAACGACACAGTAGTAACTATACATAAACTCAGCAAAAAAATTAATGTCCTCTCACCGTCAACTGTGTTTATTTTCAGTAAACTTAACATGTGTAAATATTTGTATGAACATAAGATTCAACAACTGAGACATGAACTGAACGAGTTCCACAGACATGTGACTAACAGAAATTGACTAATGTGTCCCTGAACAAAGGGGGGGTCAAAATCAAAAGTAACAGTCAGTATCTGGTGTGGCCACCAGCTGCATTAAGTACTGCAGTGTATCTCCTCCTCATGGACTGCACCAGATTTGCCAGTTCTTGCTGTGAGATGTTGTCCCACTCTCGCACCTGCAAGTTCCCAGACATTTCTGGGGGGAATGGCCCTAGCCCTCACCCTCCGATCCAACAGGTCCCAGACGTGCTCAATGGGATTGAGATCCGTGCTCTTCGCTGGCCATGTCAGAACACTGACATTCCTGTCTTGCAGGAAATCACGCACAGAACGAGCAGTATGGCTGGTGGCATTGTCATGCTGGAGGGTCATGTCAGGATGAGCCTGCAGGAACGTGCCCATAGGCGACGTTGTTGCTGGTGATGTCTGGTGAGGACCTGCCTTACAACAGGCCTACAAGCCCTCAGTCCTGCCTCTTTCAGCCTATAGCGGACAGTCAGAGCACTGATGGAGGGATTGTGCGTTCGTGGTGTAACTCGAGCAGTTGTTGTTGCCATCCTCTACCTGTCCTGCAGGTGTGATGTTCAGATGTACCTATCCTATGCAGGTGTTGATACACGTGGTCTGCCACTGCGAGAACAATCAGCTGTCCGTCTTGTCTCCCTGTAATGCTGTCTTAGGTGTCTCACAGTACGGACATTGCAATTAATTGCCTTGCCACATCTACAGTCTTCATGTCTCCTTGCAGCATGCTTCAGGGACGTTCACGCAGATGAGCAGTGACCCTTGGCATCTTTCTTTTTGTGTTCTTCAGAGTCAGTAGAAAGGCCTCTTTAGTGTCCTAAGTTTTCATAACTGTGATCTTAATTGCCTACTGTTAGCGTCAGGTGCATGTTCATTAACTGTTTATGGTTCATTGAACAAGCATGGGAAACAGTGTTTGAACTCTTTACAATGAAGAGCTGTGAAGTTATTTGGATTTTTACGAATGATCTTTGAAAGACAGGGCCCTGAAAAAGGGACATTTCTTTTTTTGCTGAGTTTATATTATCTGAAATGTGCTGTAAATCTACTAGGGAAACTATAAATTAAGTCTACTTAATCCTAACATTAGGGTTAGGATAGACACATAGTATTTAACACTTTTAAGTGTTAAAATAATCATAATGATTAAATCATTTGGTGGAGCGAAATTGAGTATAGAGCAAAATCTATTTCAAGTATTTCTGAGAAGGAAGTACATTTTACAATGATCTAAATAACTAGATATAATAACTTGAGATTTTGATAATCAAATAACAACAATGGTATTTTCTAACCGAAATCTAAATGTAACAAGAATTTACCAGGTAAAATCTACCACCAGCTGATTTGTGTGCCTCACATTCTTCTACCATAACATATTCAAGGGATGTCAAAGTAAACTATCCATTTTCATTAATAGCAGTCACAATTTCTTCTTGGAGCATGCCAAAAAAACAATTAGATAAATGGCTTTAGCGATCACTTGAGGTTTCACAGACAGTTTTCTTATACAGTGTTGACCGATTGGAATCGCCAAGGAGATCCAAATCTAATTTTTGCAAATGGGATTAAAGCACCAAGAATAACAAAAAGGAATGAATGGAGTTACTGTATTAAACAAAAGATGTACCTGATAGTCCCTCTGAGGGTTCTGCTTAAAATACTTCTATAAATGGGGAATGGTTTGGCAAGTCCATTAAATAAAAAAACAGATCCATTTAAATCCGGGGTAGGATAAGAGATTAGTCATTTTGTGGGTCCGGCCACTGTTTGATGTTGTCTGTATGAAAAGTATATGCTGTATTTTGAGACCAGAGACTGGGGTTGCCCACAATGGGTACAGTACTTCCCAATGAGGGGCATGTTGCTTCGGGAGAAATATGAGTTTTGTCGTGCTCTTCCCACAATGGGTACAGTACTTCCCAATGAGGGGCATGTTTCTTCGGGAGAAATATGAGTTTTGTCATGCTCTTCCCACAATGGGTACAGTACTTCCCAATGAGGGGCATGTTGTTTCGGGAGAAATATGAGTTTTGTCATGCTCTTCGAAAGCCCATTAGAGTTCTGAAGCATATAAAACATTCTTAACATGTTAGTGACATTGAACCATTGTACACTCTTAGAAAAAAGGTTTCTAAAAGGGTCCTTCGCCAGTCCCCATAGGATAACCCTTTTATGGTTCGAGGTAGACCCTTTTTGGGTTCCATACCCTCTTTGAGAAGGGTTCTACCTGGAAACAAACAGGGTTCTCCAAAATATTATCCTATGGGGATAACCACACTCTTAGAAAAAAAGGTGCTATGTGTCTCTCAAGCTGGCATATTAGTTACAGGATGCTGACATGATAGTGATGTTACTATAATGACTGGATTGTCTACATTGTCTGAACTAGATACAAAATACTTATATCTTCATCAGTAAGCTTCATCAGTAAGCTGTCTACAAGTTGAGCATCAGAATGAATTTCTCTTTATTTTTAGTGAACCCCCCCCCCCCCCCACTGACCTCTCTGTGTGCATGTTATTGAGAAAGCAGGCCCATTTATGCTTCTGCTTAAGCTGTAGGGCAGAGGGTGAAACTAGTAGCCAGTATTCACCACAGTTTCTTTACTAAAGTAGCTCTGACACTGCAATAACACAAATGTGCCAGAAACAAGACTATGCCAGAAGTTTAAAAAAACTAAAAAAACTTGTCCAAACTCCTTTAACTTTACACTATGACTACATCCATGAAACAGACCTGAACTTCAAACTTTCTATCTCAGTACCAATGGTTGAGATTTTCAAGATGGGGAGAGAGAGAGAGAGAGAGAGAGAGAGAGAGAGAGAGAGAGAGAGAGAGAGAGAGAGAGAGAGAGAGAGAGAGAGAGAGAGAGAAAGGAAGGAAGGATGAGAGGGAGAGAAGGAGGGAGAGAGAGAGAGAGAGAGAGAGAGAGAAAAGGAGGGATGAGAGGGAGAGAAGGACAGAGAGAGCGAGAGAGAAAGAGAGCGGAGAGAGAGAGACCCTCCAGACCATTCTAAACCACAGGTATGATTTACGGAGCAGTGCGTAAAATGAATAATAGGAAATGCAAGAGTAGCCCAGCGACTTGTCCAAGATACACTTTCCCTGGTTCTCCAGACCCCTGGACAGCCTGGGTGGCCCTTACCCAAACTTCCTTTGGTTTCCAATGTTAATGTCATTGCCTTCGTCCGCATGACAGGGGCCCAGACCACAAGCGTGGTTTGGGTCAGACAAAGGGATGATCGGATTATGATGTTTGCTCATACAAATACAAACAGCAAGCAGCCTTTTGACCCTAAAGACATTTCAGAAATGCATAAAAAAATAGATGTAACATTTATTTTGGTCAGTGAAAGTGTTTATTGACATAGAGGGAGACTTGTTTTTTTGCTCTGATTGTTTTAAGTATTTAAGTTTTCCAGAAATCCAAAACCACCCAGTGCATTATGGTGAGTGGATGTTTTGAATTACTTGAACTACATAGTGGTTCCTCCTTACCCAGCCCACAGAATTGTTTCACTGTGGTTTGAAACCTTTGCTTAAGTCATGAATTGGACGCTGAGTAATCTCCACCCTCTTTTTTGCAACCCTGTGAATACAGTGAAAATCATGGTCTGCTATTGCAGTTCAACTACTGCATGTTCAACATCTTTATCCGTAATTTCCCAAATTTTTTTAGTTATTTCATTTTTTAATATTCTATAACACAAGACTATGCTTGGAAATACCTTAGGTGCATAGAAAAAAACAACTCAAGCAATGTTATCCGGCCTTACTAACATAAACCAACCCGAAGTGAAATCATTTCGAAACCATTCATGAAGAATCCTAACCCCTCTCCATGAGATTGATATGTGTCAGTTATCCCAAAGTCCTGTTTGCCGAGGGTGATGAGGACGGCCCACCGCTATTGGTCCTGAGGTTTTCATTTCACTGAAGTTGGCATCGTTCGGACAATCCCGTTTTCTGAAATAACAGAGAAACTAAGGCCCATTACTCTATATTTGGAATATTGTAGAAGGTAAGTGGAGTCGGGTGGAACATTTTGTAAATCTTGTGTCACCAAAACCACCGCGGAGCAGGATAAATGTGTTCGGTTCCCCAGCAGGATATCCCCTCAGACGTTGCTCGCTGTGTCGGTGATGAGGATAACAGAGGGGGCATTATTTTTCTTCAACAGCTCGGGAAGGTGATAAAGGGCTCCCATATCCTCTCTCTGGGTGTAGCAGTATACACATATTCATTCACGTCCATGCAACATTTCATCTCCCTGAGTGGAGGGCTTTCACTGGCTTTAACCCCTAGCAGCAAGGCTAGGGCAAGTACCTGCTGTTGTAGTGGGGTCAGGAGACACAAAAAAAAGGCTTTTCACACTACTGAGCCGACCTGGGCTGAGCCAAACCAAGCTGTACTGCACTGGCCTGGTTATGCATCCACCGTAGTGGCTGGAAACATGCTGAAAAGGACAATGTGGAAATAACATGTCTGAGCCATCACTTTACGGTGTCAGAGTCAGAACGATAGTGTGAAAAAGGGGTATAAACTCCCCAACCAGATTGGCACAATGAGAAAATGAAATCACTTCATAGTATGTTAGAGTTCAGAGGAAATATAGACCGGACCTATCATGTACAGTACGCACATCTCAAAACCCACATGGGTATGTGTGTATGGGTGGGTTCTCTGTCTTGATATTTCACACTGTATTTAAAAAATCTGCTTTTTAAAATAAATACGAAAGGATGGGATGGATGATATTATTTTTGTCCAAACCAGCAGAACAGCCAAAGGTTACATCAAACCCATTACACTTAATCCCCCAAATCTCAAAAACACCCATACTTTTACTGTCATTAAGTCAGTGGAAATGGAAATAAAGACAATAATATGGATGCCGTGTTTATAATCTTATTGTTTTACTTCCAATTTCTCTCTCTGTGCAAATCACTCCTGTACTATTGTGCAAAAAAATATATATATATCATAGAAGTGAAGAAGCTACATTGTGTTTGATGAACTAAACGTTTAGAAGCAAGGGCTTTTCCTTCATTCTCATAAATTAAATTACTTGTTGAGGGAAAATTGCTCTTATTCTCAGTATGAGCAGTAGAAAATAATGTTTTCTTTAATACTTTGAAATCCTTTTAGAGGCACTGGTAGCCCAAGCATAATTTTAAAAAGCTCAGGTCTGAGGTAGCTAGAGCCCTTTAACAAAACACTCATAAACGTTAATTTTGCCAGTGGGATGTGAGATTGTGTTACCCTCTTGGCAGAAATTTGGATGAAATATGCAGTTTAGAGTCTGCCCGAATTGTTCCAAGACCTTGGTTTCTTTGAAAAAGTATATAATCTACCCCCAAACAGTTTGTCAACGCCAGTGTTAAGAAATTTGTCACATCCCAGGCGCCATCTGCCTTGTCACAGTAATCGTGGCCATTGTGACACAGTAACAATGCTGCATAGCTGCTTCTTTTGGTTGCTAACCCAGAAAATGTGCTGAGTTGTTCATACCCCGAGCCTTATATTTGTACAAAGACATAGACAGTTTTATACTTTCCAGAGGTCGGATCCTAAAACAACAACCAGAGGTGACCCCTCTTACTGTCATGTATGGCCCCCCAAAATATCTAAAAACAGTAAGAGGAGAATGAAGGCCAGGGTATATGGCCCATGAACATATGTGCAACCGTATTAATAGTAATCCCAAGTGGTGCGATTGGTTTGGAGCATCAGGATTTCTACGGCGCAAAGGGCTAGGCATTCAGGACAAAGGTGCACCCTGCCAATGTTCAGCCAATACTACTGAGTCAAATTTAAGGGTAGATATTTAACTTGCCTTCACCACTTCATAGTTAAAGGGCTAGAGAATAACATTGAGCCTCGCCCTTCATTTGCCTATTTGAGTATGGGTGTTTCACATCAAAAGACTGGAGCAGACTAGGTTGGCTATACTTCAGAGGCCTGGTCAGGCTAAATCTACAACATTAAAATCCCCCAGCTTCTGTGAGTTTAAAAACTTTATTCCATGTGGTCTCCTTATTTATTAAGATGTTCTCATTTTAGGTCAGCAGACCTGAGTTGGAGCAGGCAACACGAATCTTAGCTGCTGAATTTATAGATCAAGATTCAGCTAACATCTTGCAATTCATCAAACATAAGTTGCATTTAAAGAAATCAACCCTTAGGGTGGGGCATTATTTTATAAACTTTATTTTGAGACTATTGCGTGACGTATAAGGAATTTTGTGGTCAGGTAAGCCCACTATGTATGTTTATCTTTGTGTTTATCAGTAAATTATTATTGTCTTTGTATTGATTAGACTAAAGTGTAATACTGAGCACCATGACAACAGAACAGGAAGTAGTGTCAATGTGTCATTATCAGAATAGGGAAGTAAAGATGCTGCTGTGGTATTAATATAGTTTTCTGAATAAAACTGGAAAAGTCACTGTAGTTTCGCTGACTTTTACTTTGAGCAAAGGGACAGTGTGTATGTTCTCCACAACAAGCTAAAACCTCACCAAATAGCTAGATTTACAGGGGTATTCAGCTCTGACCCTATGATGTCCAGAGCCTGCTGGTTTTCTGTTCTACCTGATCATTAACTGCACTCACCTGGTGTGCCTGGTCTAAATCAGTCCCTGATTAGAGGGGAACAATTAAAACACGCAGTGGAACTGGCTTCAAGGTCCAGAGTTGAGTTTGAGGGAGCTAGAATAACAACATGGTCTCATTAGGAATATGTAAAAATAGTGGCATATGCATTTGCAGTTATATGTCACGTATACTGACGTACTGTATTAGTTATATGTCACGTATACTGACATACAGTATTAGTTATATGTCACGTATACTGACGTACAGTATTAGTTATATGTCACGTATACTGACATACAGTATTAGTTATATGTCACGTATACTGACGTACAGTATCAGTTATATGTCACGTATACTGACGTACAGTATCAGTTATATGTCACGTATACTGACGTACAGTATCAGTTATATGTCACGTATACTGACGTACAGTATCAGTTATATGTCACGTATACTGACGTACAGTATCAGTTATATGTCACGTATACTGACGTACAGTATCAGTTATATGTCACGTATACTGACGTACAGTATCAGTTATATGTCACGTATACTGACGTACAGTATTAGTTATATGTCACGTATACTGACGTACAGTATCAGTTATATGTCACGTATACTGACGTACAGCATTAGTTATATGTCACGTATACTGACGTACAGTATTAGTTATATGTCACGTATACTGACGTACAGTATCAGTTATATGTCACGTATACTGATGTACAGTTTTAGTTATATGTCACGTATACTGACGTACAGTATCAGTTATATGTCACGCATACTGACGTACAGTATTAGTTATATGTCACGTATACTGACGTACAGTATTAGTTATATGTCACGTATACTGACGTACAGTATTAGTTATATGTCACGTATACTGACGTAAAATATCAGTTATATGTCACGTATACTGACGTACAGTATCAGTTATATGTCACGTATACTGACGTACAGTATCAGTTATATGTCACGTATACTGACGTACAGTATCAGTTATATGTCACGTATACTGACGTACAGTATCAGTTATATGTCACGTATACTGACGTACAGTATCAGTTATATGTCACGTATACTGACGTACAGTATCAGTTATATGTCACGTATACTGACGTACAGTATCAGTTATATGTCACGTATACTGACGTACAGTATCAGTTATATGTCACGTATACTGACGTACAGTATTAGTTATATGTCACGTATACTGACGTACAGTATTAGTTAAATGTCACGTATACTGACGTACAGTATCAGTTATATGTCACGTATACTGACGTACAGTATTAGTTATATGTCACGTATACTGACGTACAGTATCAGTTATATGTCACGTATACTGACGTACAGTATCAGTTATATGTCACGTATACTGACGTACAGTATCAGTTATATGTCACGTATACTGACGTACAGTATCAGTTATATGTCACGTATACTGACGTACAGTATCAGTTATATTTCACGTATACTGACGTACACGTATACTGACGTACAGTATCAGTTATATGTCACATATAATGACGTACAGTATTAGTTATATGTCACGTATACTGACGTACAGTATTAGTTATATGTCAAGTATACTGACGTACAGTATTAGTTATATGTCACGTATACTGACGTACAGTATTAGTTATATGTCACGTATACTGACGTACAATATCAGTTATATGTCACGTATACTGACGTACAGTATCAGTTATATGTCACGTATACTGACGTACAGTATCAGTTATATGTCACGTATACTGACGTACAGTATCAGTTATATGTCACGTATACTGACGTACAGTATCAGTTATATGTCACGTATACTGACGTACAGTATCAGTTATATGTCACGTATACTGACGTACAGTATTAGTTATGTCACGTATACTGACGTACAGTATTAGTTATATGTCACGTATACTGACGTACAGAATTAGTTATATATCACGTATACTGACGTACAGTATCAGTTATATGTCACGTATACTGACGTACAGTATCAGTTATATGTCACGTATACTGACGTACAGTATCAGTTATATGTCACGTATACTGACGTACAGTATCAGTTATATGTCACGTATACTGACGTACAGTATCAGTTATATGTCAATTATACTGACGTACAGTATCAGTTATATGTCACGTATACTGACGTACAGTATTAGTTATATGTCACGTATACTGACGTACAGTATCAGTTATTTGTCACGTATACTGACGTACAGTATTAGTTATATGTCACGTATTCTGACGTACAGTATCAATTATATGTCACGTATACTGACGTAGAGTATCAGTTATATGTCACGTATACTGACGTACAGTATCAGTTATATGTCAAGTATACTGACGTACAATATCAGTTATATGTCACGTATACTGACGTACAGTATCAGTTATATGTCACATATACTGACGTACAGTATTAGTTATATGTCACGTATACTGACGTACAGTATTAGTTATATGTCACGTATACTGACGTACAGTATCAGTTATATGTCACGTATACTGACGTACAGTATTAGTTATATGTCACGTATACTGACGTACAGTATCAGTTATATGTCACGTATACTGACGTACAGTATTAGTTATATGTCACGTATACTGACGTACAGTATTAGTTATATGTCACGTATACTGACGTACAGTATCAGTTATATGTCACGTATACTGACGTACAATATCAGTTATATGTCACGTATACTGACGTACAGTATCAGTTATATGTCACGTATACTGACGTACAGTATTAGTTATGTCACGTATACTGACGTACAGTATTAGTTATATGTCACGTATACTGACGTACAGTATTAGTTATATGTCACGTATACTGACGTACAGTATCAGTTATATGTCACGTATACTGACGTACAGTATGAGTTATATGTCACGTATACTGACGTACAGTATTAGTTATATGTCACGTATACTGACGTACAGTATCAGTTATATGTCACGTATACTGACGTACAGTATTAGTTATATGTCACGTATACTGACGTACAGTATCAGTTATATGTCACGTATACTGACGTACAGTATTAGTTATATGTCACGTATACTGACGTACAGTATTAGTTATATGTCACGTATACTGACGTACAGTATCAGTTATATGTCACGTATACTGACGTACAGTATTAGTTATATGTCACGTATACTGACGTACAGTATCAGTTATATGTCACGTATACTGACGTACAGTATCAGTTATATGTCACGTATACTGACGTACAGTATCAGTTATATGTCACGTATACTGACGTACAGTATTAGTTATGTCACGTATACTGACGTACAGTATCAGTTATATGTCACGTATACTGACGTACAGTATCAGTTATATGTCACGTATACTGACGTACAGTATTAGTTATGTCACGTATACTGACGTACAGTATTAGTTATATGTCACGTATACTGACGTACAGTATTAGTTATATATCACGTATACTGACGTACAGTATCAGTTATATGTCACGTATACTGACGTACAGTATCAGTTATATGTCACGTATACTGACGTATACGTATACTGACGTACAGTATCAGTTATATGTCACGTATACTGACGTACAGTATTAGTTATATGTCACGTATACTGACGTACAGTATCAGTTATATGTCAAGTATACTGACTTACAGTATCAGTTATATGTCACGTATACTGACGTACAGTATCAGTTATATGTCACGTATACTGACGTACAGTATCAGTTATATGTCACGTATACTGACGTACAGTATCAGTTATATGTCACGTATACTGACGTACAGTATCAGTTATATGTCACGTATACTGACGTACAGTATCAGTTATATGTCACGTATACTGACGTACAGTATTAGTTATGTCACTTATACTGACGTACAGTATTAGTTATATGTCACGTATACTGACGTACAGAATTAGTTATATATCACGTATACTGACGTACAGTATCAGTTATATGTCACGTATACTGACGTACAGTATCAGTTATATGTCACGTATACTGACGTACAGTATCAGTTATATGTCACGTATACTGACGTACAGTATCAGTTATATGTCACGTATACTGACGTACAGTATCAGTTATATGTCAATTATACTGACGTACAGTATCAGTTATATGTCACGTATACTGACGTACAGTATTAGTTATATGTCACGTATACTGACGTACAGTATCAGTTATTTGTCACGTATACTGACGTACAGTATTAGTTATATGTCACGTATTCTGACGTACAGTATTAGTTATATGTCACGTATACTGACGTACAATATATATTATATGTCACGTATACTGACGTAGAGTATCAGTTATATGTCACGTATACTGACGTACAGTATCAGTTATATGTCAAGTATACTGACGTACAATATCAGTTATATGTCACGTATACTGACGTACAGTATCAGTTATATGTCACGTATACTGACGTACAGTATTAGTTATATGTCACGTATACTGACGTACAGTATTAGTTATATGTCACGTATACTGGCGTACAGTATCAGTTATATGTCACGTATACTGACGTACAGTATTAGTTATATGTCACGTATACTGACGTACAGTATCAGTTATATGTCACGTATACTGACGTAGAGTATTAGTTATATGTCACGTATACTGACGTACAGTATTAGTTATATGTCACGTATACTGACGTACAGTATCAGTTATATGTCACGTATACTGACGTACAATATCAGTTATATGTCACGTATACTGACGTACAGTATCAGTTATATATGTCACGTATACTGACGTACAGTATTAGTTATGTCACGTATACTGACGTACAGTATTAGTTATATGTCACGTATACTGACGTACAGTATTAGTTATATGTCACGTATACTGACGTACAGTATTAGTTATATGTCACGTATACTGACGTACAGTATCAGTTATATGTCACGCATACTGACGTACAGTATTAGTTATATGTCACGTATACTGACGTACAGTACTAGTTATATGTCACGTATACTGATGTACAGTATCAGTTATATGTCACGTATACTGACGTACAGTATCAGTTATATGTCACGTATACTGACGTACAGTATTAGTTATATGTCACGTATACTGACGTACAGTATCAGTTATATGTCAAGTATACTGACGTACAGTATCAGTTATATGTCACGTATACTGACGTACAGTATCAGTTATATGTCACGTATACTGACGTACACGTATACTAACGTACAGTATCAGTTATATGTCAAGTATACTGACGTACAGTATTAGTTATATGTCACGTATACTGACGTACAGTATCAGTTATATGTCACGTATACTGACGTACAGTATCAGTTATATGTCACGTATACTGACGTACAGTATCAGTTATATGTCACGTATACTGACGTACAGTATTAGTTATGTCACGTATACTGACGTACAGTATCAGTTATATGTCACGTATACTGACGTACAGTATCAGTTATATGTCACGTATACTGACGTACAGTATTAGTTATGTCACGTATACTGACGTACAGTATTAGTTATATGTCACGTATACTGACGTACAGTATTAGTTATATATCACGTATACTGACGTACAGTATCAGTTATATGTCACGTATACTGACGTACAGTATCAGTTATATGTCACGTATACTGACGTATACGTATACTGACGTACAGTATCAGTTATATGTCACGTATACTGACGTACAGTATTAGTTATATGTCACGTATACTGACGTACAGTATCAGTTATATGTCAAGTATACTGACTTACAGTATCAGTTATATGTCACGTATACTGACGTACAGTATCAGTTATATGTCACGTATACTGACGTACAGTATCAGTTATATGTCACGTATACTGACGTACAGTATCAGTTATATGTCACGTATACTGATGTACAGTATCAGTTATATGTCACGTATACTGACGTACAGTATCAGTTATATGTCACGTATACTGACGTACAGTATTAGTTATGTCACGTATACTGACGTACAGTATTAGTTATATGTCACGTATACTGACGTACAGTATTAGTTATATATCACGTATACTGACGTACAGTATCAGTTATATGTCACGTATACTGACGTACAGTATCAGTTATATGTCACGTATACTGACGTACAGTATCAGTTATATGTCACGTATACTGACGTACAGTATCAGTTATATGTCACGTATACTGACGTACAGTATTAGTTATATGTCACGTATACTGACGTACAGTATTAGTTATATGTCACGTATACTGACGTACAATATCAGTTATATGTCACGTATACTGACGTACAGTATCAGTTATATGTCACGTATACTGACGTAGAGTATCAGTTATATGTCACGTATACTGACGTACAGTATCAGTTATATGTCAATTATACTGACGTACAGTATCAGTTATATGTCACGTATACTGACGTACAGTATTAGTTATATGTCACGTATACTGACGTACAGTATCAGTTATATGTCACGTATACTGACGTACAGTATTAGTTATATGTCACGTATTCTGACGTACAGTATTAGTTATATGTCACGTATACTGACGTACAATATCAGTTATATGTCACGTATACTGACGTACAGTATCAGTTATATGTCACGTATACTGACGTACAGTATCAGTTATATGTCACGATACTGACGTACAATATCAGTTATATGTCACGTATACTGACGTACAGTATCAGTTATATGTCACATATACTGACGTACAGTATTAGTTATATGTCACGTATACTGACGTACAGTATTAGTTATATGCCACTTATACTGACGTACAGTATCAGTTATATGTCACGTATACTGACGTACAGTATTAGTTATATGTCACGTATACTGACGTACAGTATCAGTTATATGTCACGTATACTGACGTACAGTATTAGTTATATGTCACGTATACTGACGTACAGTATCAGTTATATGTCACGTATACTGACGTACAGTATTAGTTATATGTCACGTATACTGACGTACAGTATCAGTTATAT
Organism: Oncorhynchus masou masou; assembly: GCF_036934945.1. Taxonomy (NCBI): domain Eukaryota; kingdom Metazoa; phylum Chordata; class Actinopteri; order Salmoniformes; family Salmonidae; genus Oncorhynchus; species Oncorhynchus masou. The sequence continues at coordinate 29,786,772 of NC_088230.1, read as the reverse complement.
GTCACGTATACTGACGTACAGTATTAGTTATATGTCACGTATACTGACGTACAGTATCAGTTATATGTCACGTATACTGACGTACAGTATTAGTTATATGTCACGTATACTGACGTACAGTATCAGTTATATGTCACGCATACTGACGTACAGTATTAGTTATATGTCACGTATACTGACGTACAGTACTAGTTATATGTCACGTATACTGACGTACAGTATCAGTTATATGTCACGTATACTGACGTACAGTTTTAGTTATATGTCACGTATACTGACGTACAGTATTAGTTATATGTCACGTATACTGACGTACAGTATTAGTTATATGTCACGTATACTGACGTACAGTATTAGTTATATGTCACGTATACTGACAAACAGTATTAGTTATATGTCACGTATACTGACGTACAGTATCAGTTATATGTCACGTATACTGACGTACAGTATCAGTTATATGTCACGTATACTGACGTACAGTATCAGTTATATGTCACGTATACTGACGTACAGTATCAGTTATATGTCACGTATACTGACGTACAGTATCAGTTATATGTCACGTATACTGACGTACAGTATTAGTTATATGTCACGTATACTGACGTACAGTATCAGTTATATGTCACGTATACTGACGTACAGTATTAGTTATATGTCACGTATACTGACGCATACAATATCAGTTATATGTCACGTATACTGACGTACAGTATCAGTTATATGTCACGTATACTGACGTACAGTATCAGTTATATGTCACGTATACTGACGTATAGTATCAGTTATATGTCACGTATACTGACGTACAGTATTAGTTATATGTCACGTATACTGACGTACAGTATCAGTTATATGTCACGTATACTGACGTACAGTATTAGTTATATGTCACGTATACTGACGTACAGTATCAGTTATATGTCACGTATACTGACGTACACGTATACTGACGTACAGTATCAGTTATATGTCACGTATACTGACGTACAGTATTAGTTATATGTCACGTATACTGACGTACAGTATCAGTTATATGTCAAGTATACTGACTTACAGTATCAGTTATATGTCACGTATACTGACGTACAGTATCAGTTATATGTCACGTATACTGACGTACAGTATCAGTTATATGTCACGTATACTGACGTACAGTATCAGTTATATGTCACGTATACTGACGTACAGTATCAGTTATATGTCACGTATACTGACGTACAGTATCAGTTATATGTCACGTATACTGACGTACAGTATTAGTTATGTCACTTATACTGACGTACAGTATTAGTTATATGTCACGTATACTGACGTACAGAATTAGTTATATATCACGTATACTGACGTACAGTATCAGTTATATGTCACGTATACTGACGTACAGTATCAGTTATATGTCACGTATACTGACGTACAGTATCAGTTATATGTCACGTATACTGACGTACAGTATCAGTTATATGTCACGTATACTGACGTACAGTATCAGTTATATGTCAATTATACTGACGTACAGTATCAGTTATATGTCACGTATACTGACGTACAGTATTAGTTATATGTCACGTATACTGACGTACAGTATCAGTTATTTGTCACGTATACTGACGTACAGTATTAGTTATATGTCACGTATTCTGACGTACAGTATTAGTTATATGTCACGTATACTGACGTACAATATATATTATATGTCACGTATACTGACGTAGAGTATCAGTTATATGTCACGTATACTGACGTACAGTATCAGTTATATGTCAAGTATACTGACGTACAATATCAGTTATATGTCACGTATACTGACGTACAGTATCAGTTATATGTCACGTATACTGACGTACAGTATTAGTTATATGTCACGTATACTGACGTACAGTATTAGTTATATGTCACGTATACTGACGTACAGTATCAGTTATATGTCACGTATACTGACGTACAGTATTAGTTATATGTCACGTATACTGACGTACAGTATCAGTTATATGTCACGTATACTGACGTAGAGTATTAGTTATATGTCACGTATACTGACGTACAGTATTAGTTATATGTCACGTATACTGACGTACAGTATCAGTTATATGTCACGTATACTGACGTACAATATCAGTTATATGTCACGTATACTGACGTACAGTATCAGTTATATATGTCACGTATACTGACGTACAGTATTAGTTATGTCACGTATACTGACGTACAGTATTAGTTATATGTCACGTATACTGACGTACAGTATTAGTTATATGTCACGTATACTGACGTACAGTATTAGTTATATGTCACGTATACTGACGTACAGTATCAGTTATATGTCACGCATACTGACGTACAGTATTAGTTATATGTCACGTATACTGACGTACAGTACTAGTTATATGTCACGTATACTGATGTACAGTATCAGTTATATGTCACGTATACTGACGTACAGTATCAGTTATATGTCACGTATACTGACGTACAGTATCAGTTATATGTCACGTATACTGACGTACAGTATCAGTTATATGTCACGTATACTGACGTACACGTATACTAACGTACAGTATCAGTTATATGTCAAGTATACTGACGTACAGTATTAGTTATATGTCACGTATACTGACGTACAGTATTAGTTATATGTCACGTATACTGACGTACAGTATTAGTTATATGCCACTTATACTGACGTACAGTATCAGTTATATGTCACGTATACTGACGTACAGTATTAGTTATATGTCACGTATACTGACGTACAGTATCAGTTATATGTCACGTATACTGACGTACAGTATTAGTTATATGTCACGTATACTGACGTACAGTATCAGTTATATGTCACGTATACTGACGTACAGTATTAGTTATATGTCACGTATACTGACGTACAGTATCAGTTATATGTCACGTATACTGACGTACAGTATTAGTTATATGTCACGTATACTGACGTACAGTATCAGTTATATGTCACGTATACTGACGTACAGTATTAGTTATATGTCACGTATACTGACGTACAGTATCAGTTATATGTCACGCATACTGACGTACAGTATTAGTTATATGTCACGTATACTGACGTACAGTACTAGTTATATGTCACGTATACTGACGTACAGTATCAGTTATATGTCACGTATACTGACGTACAGTTTTAGTTATATGTCACGTATACTGACGTACAGTATTAGTTATATGTCACGTATACTGACGTACAGTATTAGTTATATGTCACGTATACTGACGTACAGTATTAGTTATATGTCACGTATACTGACAAACAGTATTAGTTATATGTCACGTATACTGACGTACAGTATCAGTTATATGTCACGTATACTGACGTACAGTATCAGTTATATGTCACGTATACTGACGTACAGTATCAGTTATATGTCACGTATACTGACGTACAGTATCAGTTATATGTCACGTATACTGACGTACAGTATCAGTTATATGTCACGTATACTGACGTACAGTATTAGTTATATGTCACGTATACTGACGTACAGTATCAGTTATATGTCACGTATACTGACGTACAGTATTAGTTATATGTCACGTATACTGACGTACAATATCAGTTATATGTCACGTATACTGACGTACAGTATCAGTTATATGTCACGTATACTGACGTACAGTATCAGTTATATGTCACGTATACTGACGTATAGTATCAGTTATATGTCACGTATACTGACGTACAGTATTAGTTATATGTCACGTATACTGACGTACAGTATCAGTTATATGTCACGTATACTGACGTACAGTATTAGTTATATGTCACGTATACTGACGTACAGTATCAGTTATATGTCACGTATACTGACGTACGTATACTGACGTACAGTATCAGTTATATGTCACGTATACTGACGTACAGTATTAGTTATATGTCACGTATACTGACGTACAGTATCAGTTATATGTCAAGTATACTGACTTACAGTATCAGTTATATGTCACGTATACTGACGTACAGTATCAGTTATATGTCACGTATACTGACGTACAGTATCAGTTATATGTCACGTATACTGACGTACAGTATCAGTTATATGTCACGTATACTGACGTACAGTATCAGTTATATGTCACGTATACTGACGTACAGTATCAGTTATATGTCACGTATACTGACGTACAGTATTAGTTATGTCACTTATACTGACGTACAGTATTAGTTATATGTCACGTATACTGACGTACAGAATTAGTTATATATCACGTATACTGACGTACAGTATCAGTTATATGTCACGTATACTGACGTACAGTATCAGTTATATGTCACGTATACTGACGTACAGTATCAGTTATATGTCACGTATACTGACGTACAGTATCAGTTATATGTCACGTATACTGACGTACAGTATCAGTTATATGTCAATTATACTGACGTACAGTATCAGTTATATGTCACGTATACTGACGTACAGTATTAGTTATATGTCACGTATACTGACGTACAGTATCAGTTATTTGTCACGTATACTGACGTACAGTATTAGTTATATGTCACGTATTCTGACGTACAGTATTAGTTATATGTCACGTATACTGACGTACAATATATATTATATGTCACGTATACTGACGTAGAGTATCAGTTATATGTCACGTATACTGACGTACAGTATCAGTTATATGTCAAGTATACTGACGTACAATATCAGTTATATGTCACGTATACTGACGTACAGTATCAGTTATATGTCACGTATACTGACGTACAGTATTAGTTATATGTCACGTATACTGACGTACAGTATTAGTTATATGTCACGTATACTGACGTACAGTATCAGTTATATGTCACGTATACTGACGTACAGTATTAGTTATATGTCACGTATACTGACGTACAGTATCAGTTATATGTCACGTATACTGACGTAGAGTATTAGTTATATGTCACGTATACTGACGTACAGTATTAGTTATATGTCACGTATACTGACGTACAGTATCAGTTATATGTCACGTATACTGACGTACAATATCAGTTATATGTCACGTATACTGACGTACAGTATCAGTTATATATGTCACGTATACTGACGTACAGTATTAGTTATGTCACGTATACTGACGTACAGTATTAGTTATATGTCACGTATACTGACGTACAGTATTAGTTATATGTCACGTATACTGACGTACAGTATTAGTTATATGTCACGTATACTGACGTACAGTATCAGTTATATGTCACGCATACTGACGTACAGTATTAGTTATATGTCACGTATACTGACGTACAGTACTAGTTATATGTCACGTATACTGATGTACAGTATCAGTTATATGTCACGTATACTGACGTACAGTATCAGTTATATGTCACGTATACTGACGTACAGTATCAGTTATATGTCACGTATACTGACGTACAGTATCAGTTATATGTCACGTATACTGACGTACAGTATCAGTTATATGTCACGTATACTGACGTACAGTATCAGTTATATGTCAAGTATACTGACGTACAGTATTAGTTATATGTCACGTATACTGACGTACAGTATCAGTTATATGTCACGTATACTGACGTACAGTATCAGTTATATGTCACGTATACTGACGACAGTATCAGTTATATGTCACGTATACTGACGTACAGTATTAGTTATGTCACGTATACTGACGTACAGTATCAGTTATATGTCACGTATACTGACGTACAGTATCAGTTATATGTCACGTATACTGACGTACAGTATTAGTTATGTCACGTATACTGACGTACAGTATTAGTTATATGTCACGTATACTGACGTACAGTATTAGTTATATATCACGTATACTGACGTACAGTATCAGTTATATGTCACGTATACTGACGTACAGTATCAGTTATATGTCACGTATACTGACGTACACGTATACTGACGTACAGTATCAGTTATATGTCACGTATACTGACGTACAGTATTAGTTATATGTCACGTATACTGACGTACAGTATCAGTTATATGTCAAGTATACTGACTTACAGTATCAGTTATATGTCACGTATACTGACGTACAGTATCAGTTATATGTCACGTATACTGACGTACAGTATCAGTTATATGTCACGTATACTGACGTACAGTATCAGTTATATGTCACGTATACTGATGTACAGTATCAGTTATATGTCACGTATACTGACGTACAGTATCAGTTATATGTCACGTATACTGACGTACAGTATTAGTTATGTCACGTATACTGACGTACAGTATTAGTTATATGTCACGTATACTGACGTACAGTATTAGTTATATATCACGTATACTGACGTACAGTATCAGTTATATGTCACGTATACTGACGTACAGTATCAGTTATATGTCACGTATACTGACGTACAGTATCAGTTATATGTCACGTATACTGACGTACAGTATCAGTTATATGTCACGTATACTGACGTACAGTATTAGTTATATGTCACGTATACTGACGTACAGTATTAGTTATATGTCACGTATACTGACGTACAATATCAGTTATATGTCACGTATACTGACGTACAGTATCAGTTATATGTCACGTATACTGACGTAGAGTATCAGTTATATGTCACGTATACTGACGTACAGTATCAGTTATATGTCAATTATACTGACGTACAGTATCAGTTATATGTCACGTATACTGACGTACAGTTTTAGTTATATGTCACGTATACTGACGTACAGTATCAGTTATATGTCACGTATACTGACGTACAGTATTAGTTATATGTCACGTATTCTGACGTACAGTATTAGTTATATGTCACGTATACTGACGTACAATATCAGTTATATGTCACGTATACTGACGTACAGTATCAGTTATATGTCACGTATACTGACGTACAGTATCAGTTATATGTCACGTATACTGACGTACAATATCAGTTATATGTCACGTATACTGACGTACAGTATCAGTTATATGTCACATATACTGACGTACAGTATTAGTTATATGTCACGTATACTGACGTACAGTATTAGTTATATGCCACTTATACTGACGTACAGTATCAGTTATATGTCACGTATACTGACGTACAGTATTAGTTATATGTCACGTATACTGACGTACAGTATCAGTTATATGTCACGTATACTGACGTACAGTATTAGTTATATGTCACGTATACTGACGCAGTATCAGTTATATGTCACGTATACTGACGTACAGTATTAGTTATATGTCACGTATACTGACGTACAGTATCAGTTATATGTCACGTATACTGACGTACAGTATTAGTTATATGTCACGTATACTGACGTACAGTATCAGTTATATGTCACGTATACTGACGTACAGTATTAGTTATATGTCACGTATACTGACGTACAGTATCAGTTATATGTCACGCATACTGACGTACAGTATTAGTTATATGTCACGTATACTGACGTACAGTACTAGTTATATGTCACGTATACTGACGTACAGTATCAGTTATATGTCACGTATACTGACGTACAGTTTTAGTTATATGTCACGTATACTGACGTACAGTATTAGTTATATGTCACGTATACTGACGTACAGTATTAGTTATATGTCACGTATACTGACGTACAGTATTAGTTATATGTCACGTATACTGACAAACAGTATTAGTTATATGTCACGTATACTGACGTACAGTATCAGTTATATGTCACGTATACTGACGTACAGTATCAGTTATATGTCACGTATACTGACGTACAGTATCAGTTATATGTCACGTATACTGACGTACAGTATCAGTTATATGTCACGTATACTGACGTACAGTATCAGTTATATGTCACGTATACTGACGTACAGTATTAGTTATATGTCACGTATACTGACGTACAGTATCAGTTATATGTCACGTATACTGACGCATACAGTATTAGTTATATGTCACGTATACTGACGTACAATATCAGTTATATGTCACGTATACTGACGTACAGTATCAGTTATATGTCACGTATACTGACGTACAGTATCAGTTATATGTCACGTATACTGACGTATAGTATCAGTTATATGTCACGTATACTGACGTACAGTATTAGTTATATGTCACGTATACTGACGTACAGTATCAGTTATATGTCACGTATACTGACGTACAGTATTAGTTATATGTCACGTATACTGACGTACAGTATCAGTTATATGTCACGTATACTGACGTACACGTATACTGGCGTACAGTATCAGTTATATGTCACGTATACTGACGTACAGTATTAGTTATATGTCACGTATACTGACGTACAGTATCAGTTATATGTCAAGTATACTGACTTACAGTATCAGTTATATGTCACGTATACTGACGTACAGTATCAGTTATATGTCACGTATACTGACGTACAGTATCAGTTATATGTCACGTATACTGACGTACAGTATCAGTTATATGTCACGTATACTGATGTACAGTATCAGTTATATGTCACGTATACTGACGTACAGTATCAGTTATATGTCACGTATACTGACGTACAGTATTAGTTATGTCACGTATACTGACGTACAGTATTAGTTATATGTCACGTATACTGACGTACAGTATTAGTTATATATCACGTATACTGACGTACAGTATCAGTTATATGTCACGTATACTGACGTACAGTATCAGTTATATGTCACGTATACTGACGTACAGTATCAGTTATATGTCACGTATACTGACGTACAGTATCAGTTATATGTCACGTATACTGACGTACAGTATTAGTTATATGTCACGTATACTGACGTACAGTATTAGTTATATGTCACGTATACTGACGTACAATATCAGTTATATGTCACGTATACTGACGTACAGTATCAGTTATATGTCACGTATACTGACGTAGAGTATCAGTTGTATGTCACGTATACTGACGTACAGTATCAGTTATATGTCAATTATACTGACGTACAGTATCAGTTATATGTCACGTATACTGACGTACAGTATTAGTTATATGCCACTTATACTGACGTACAGTATCAGTTATATGTCACGTATACTGACGTACATTATCAGTTATATGTCACGTATACTGACGTACAGTATCAGTTATATGTCACGTATACTGACGTACAGTATCAGTTATATGTCACGTATACTGACGTACAGTATCAGTTATATGTCACGTATACTGACGTACAGTATTAGTTATATGTCACGTATACTGACGTACAGTATTAGTTATATGTCACGTATACTGACGTACAATATCAGTTATATGTCACGTATACTGACGTACAGTATCAGTTATATGTCACGTATACTGACGAGTATCAGTTATATGTCACGTATACTGACGTACAGTATCAGTTATATGTCAATTATACTGACGTACAGTATCAGTTATATGTCACGTATACTGACGTACAGTATTAGTTATATGCCACTTATACTGACGTACAGTATCAGTTATATGTCACGTATACTGACGTACAGTATTAGTTATATGTCACGTATACTGACGTACAGTATCAGTTATATGTCACGTATACTGACGTACAGTATTAGTTATATGTCACGTATACTGACGTACAGTATCAGTTATATGTCACGTATACTGACGTACAGTATTAGTTATATGTCACGTATACTGACGTACAGTATCAGTTATATGTCACGTATACTGACGTACAGTATTAGTTATATGTCACGTATACTGACGTACAGTATTAGTTATATGTCACGTATACTGACGTACAATATCAGTTATATGTCACGTATACTGACGTACAGTATCAGTTATATGTCACGTATACTGACGTAGAGTATCAGTTATATGTCACGTATACTGACGTACAGTATCAGTTATATGTCAATTATACTGACGTACAGTATCAGTTATATGTCACGTATACTGACGTACAGTATTAGTTATATGCCACTTATACTGACGTACAGTATCAGTTATATGTCACGTATACTGACGTACAGTATTAGTTATATGTCACGTATACTGACGTACAGTATCAGTTATATGTCACGTATACTGACGTACAGTATTAGTTATATGTCACGTATACTGACGTACAGTATCAGTTATATGTCACGTATACTGACGTACAGTATTAGTTATATGTCACGTATACTGACGTACAGTATCAGTTATATGTCACGTATACTGGCGTACAGTATTAGTTATATGTCACGTATACTGACGTACAGTATCAGTTATATGTCACGTATACTGACGTACAGTATTAGTTATATGTCACGTATACTGACGTACAGTATCAGTTATATGTCACGCATACTGACGTACAGTATTAGTTATATGTCACGTATACTGACGTACAGTACTAGTTATATGTCACGTATACTGACGTACAGTATCAGTTATATGTCACGTATACTGACGTACAGTTTTAGTTATATGTCACGTATACTGACGTACAGTATTAGTTATATGTCACGTATACTGACGTACAGTATTAGTTATATGTCACGTATACTGACGTACAGTATTAGTTATATGTCACGTATACTGACATACAGTATTAGTTATATGTCACGTATACTGACGTACAGTATCAGTTATATGTCACGTATACTGACGTACAGTATCAGTTATATGTCACGTATACTGACGTACAGTATCAGTTATATGTCACGTATACTGACGTACAGTATCAGTTATATGTCACGTATACTGACGTACAGTATTAGTTATATGTCACGTATACTGACGTACAGTATCAGTTATATGTCACGTATACTGACGTACAGTATTAGTTATATGTCACGTATACTGACGTACAATATCAGTTATATGTCACGTATACTGACGTACAGTATCAGTTATATGTCACGTATACTGACGTACAGTATCAGTTATATGTCACGTATACTGACGTATAGTATCAGTTATATGTCACGTATACTGACGTACAGTATTAGTTATATGTCACGTATACTGACGTACAGTATCAGTTATATGTCACGTATACTGACGTACAGTATTAGTTATATGTCACGTATACTGACGTACAGTATTAGTTATATGTCACGTATACTGACGTACAATATCAGTTATATGTCAAGTATACTGACGTACAGTATCAGTTATATGTCACGTATACTGACGTACAGTATCAGTTATATGTCACGTATACTGACGTACAGTATCAGTTATTTGTCACGTATACTGACGTACAGTATCAGTTATATGTCACGTATACTGACGTACAGTATCAGTTATATGTCACGTATACTGACGTACAGTATTAGTTATATGTCACGTATACTGACGTACAGTATCAGTTATATGTCACGTATACTGACGTACAGTATCAGTTATATGTCACGTATACTGACGTACAGTATCAGTTATATGTCACGTATACTGACGTACAGTATTAATTATGTCACGTATACTGACGTACAGTATTAGTTATATGTCACGTATACTGATGTACAGTATCAGTTATATGTCACGTATACTGACGTACAGTATCAGTTATATGTCACGTATACTGACGTACCGTATTAGTTATATGTCACGTATACTGACGTACAGTATCAGTTATATGTCACTATATAACTACAATGATTAAACGTCAACATTTTGAAATTTTTCATGAGATATGTCTAAAGATACATAACTTTGAATGTATCATGACACTGCAATGATTTCAGAGAATGATATGATGGTATCTTTGGTGGCATGTTTTTTGTGTAGAGTTTTTTCCCCCACTTGAAGCATAGATCAAATTGGAGAAGTAGCTTTTATTGTCCTGTTACTTGAACCTCAGAACATATATTTATATCCAGCTGCCTACCCCCAGAGGTTGCACCCACAAAAAAGTTTCAGTTCTCTCTGGAAACGCTCATCTTGGTTTTCATTTGCAACACCTTAACAGTAAGTGAGGTGTTCTAAGTCTAAACAACTGACACTGTGAAAGTCACAACTTTCCCTCTGACCACACTGTGTGGATTGTAACTGACTTTTCAAATGACTGAGGTGACATTCCGACTGGCAACATGCCATACTTTGTATGTATTATTGTACACACTCTCACATTGTAATTCTCCATTTAACACGGTAAGCCACATGACTAAAGACAATGACCCGTTGTCATGCCACGCTCAAATTGATATCACTTTCGACGTGTCAGTTTGCACTTTTTTTATTTTATTTTTATTTAACCAGGTAGGTTAGTCTAGTCCTTGGTTTGAAAACATAACCAAAATCTTTCAATATTTCAAATCTTTGTAAGATCATTATCTGGAATAACATGTGTAGGAATGGGGAAGGAGGTGCTAGTGGAATGGAGAATGCGGGGGTGAAGAGGCGATGTGTGGGCTCTGGAAACTCTACAGGGCTTTTAAGCAACCCTAGCAGCACATTCGTCAACGTCACAGCGAAAGGGCTAATTTGTACTACAGCTGTTTCCCTATATGATGTGTTGAAATGCTCAATCAGAAACATTGGGCCAGACCAGCTTGTGTCTACGACAGCCCATGATAATGGTCCATTCACAGGACTTGCAGTATGTAATCAAGTGGGTCCCACTTCTACTGGCCAAGCTGGCCCCCTTTTGAAGTAGCAGTAAATGTCAGCTGTGCTAATTTGTAAACTAGGAAAAGAAGAAAAAAAGGAACTCCGGGCAGGGAAGGAGAATGTGTGTGGCACTGAGCATGGTGGTGCTGGTGGGGTTCGTGGGGATGAGAGAGTGGGCAGGCATGCAGGGAACCGCATATGGTACTGATTGACGACGATTGAAATCAAGTGCGGTAGCAGATACGGCTGTATTTTGAGCCGGCGAGAAACTTGTGTGCGCTCAGGCATTGGACAGAGGGACAGGGATATCTCACTTGAGCTCGCACAGGCACAACCAATTGATTAGTGATGTCGCATTACTCTGGAGAGCCAGTGGACCAGCCTCCGCACCTTGTAGCATTCACTTCCTGGGGAATGATTTGAATGAAGGTACATTGTGTATCTTGAATGAAGGTACATTGTGTATCTTGAATGAAGGTACATTGTGTATCTTGAATGAAGGTACATTGTGTATCTTGAATGAAGGTACATTGTGTATCTTGAATGAAGGTACATTGTGTATCTTGAATGAAGGTACATTGTGTATCTTGAATGAAGGTACATTGTGCATCTTGAATGAATGTACATTGTGTATCTTGAATGAAGGTACATTGTGTATTTTGAATGAAGGTACATTGTGTATCTTGAATGAAGGTACATTGTGTATCTTGAATGAAGGTACATTGTGTATCTTGAATGACGGAACATTGTGTATCTTGAATGAAGGTACATTGTGCATCTTGAATGAAGGTACATTGTGTATCTTGAATGAAGGTACATTGTGTATCTTGAATGAAGGTACATTGTGTATCTTGAATGATGGTACATTGTGTATCTTGAATGACGGTACACTGTGTATCTTGAATGATGGTACATTGTGTATCTTGAATGATGGTACATTGTGTATCTTGAATGATGGTACATTGTGTATCTTGAATGAAGGTACATTGTGTATCTTGAATGATGGTACATTGTGTATCTTGAATGACGGTACATTGTGTATCTTGAATGATGGTACATTGTGTATCTTGAATGATGGTACATTGTGTATCTTGAATGACGGTACATTGTGTATCTTGAATGATGGTACATTGTGTATCTTGAATGAAGGTACATTGTGTATCTTGAATGATGGTACATTGTGTATCTTGAATGAAGGTACATTGTGCATCTTGAATGAAGGTACATTGTGTATCTTGAATGACGGTACATTGTGTATCTTGAATGGCGGTACATTGTGTATCTTGAATGATGGTACATTGTGTATCTTGAATGAAGGTACATTGTGTATCTTGAATGAAGGTACATTGTGTATCTTGAATGATGGTACATTGTGTATCTTGAATGAAGGTACATTGTGCATCTTGAATGAAGGTACATTGTGTATCTTGAATGACGGTACATTGTGTATCTTGAATGACGGTACATTGTGTATCTTGAATGATGGTACATTGTGTATCTTGAATGAAGATACATTGTGTATCTTGAATGAAGGTACATTGTGTATCTTGAATGATGGTACATTGTGTATTTTGAATGAAGGTACATTGTGCATCTTGAATGATGGTACATTGTGTATCTTGAATGACGGTACATTGTGTATCTTGAATGACGGTACATTGTGTATCTTGAATGATGGTACATTGTGTATCTTGAATGACGGTACACTGTATGTCTTGCTATCCAAATCAAATCAAATGTTATTTGTCACATGCGCCAAATCCAACATGTGTAGACCTTACCGTGAAATGCTTACTTACAAACCCTGAACCAACAATGCAGTTCAAGAAATAGAGTTAAGAAAATATTTACTAAATAAACGAAAGTAAAAAATAACAACAAAATAACAATAAGGCTATATACAGGGAGTACCGGTACTGAGTCAATGTGAGGGGGTACAGGTTAGTCGAGGTAATTTGTAAAGTGACTATGAATAGATAATAACAGCGAGTAACAGCAGTGTTTTCAATGTTACAAACAACCGTAAAAGTCAATTATTCATATCAATGCCATTAAGGTCTGATGACAAAAAGGTTTTGTGGTGTCTTGAAATAAAATGGTCAGCGAAATCTGGTACATTAAAAAAGGGAACTTTCAGAGAAAATACTGTTACAAAAATGTTTTCCCCCAAATGCTGCATGCTCCTTCCTTGTGACACGATGGCCTCTAGTGGAGCACTGGCGATTGACACAGACAGCTCAATCATTTCCTTATAGGCGCGCGCTGCCAGCCCCAGCTGGCTTTGACATTAACACCAGGCCCTGACTGACAGAGGCCCTGGCCTTGGGCTGGGCTCCCGGGGCCTCCACAGTACATTCAGCTCTCCTTTTAGCCTGTTGATTTACTGTCCCTGGTGGCCGCTCGTTGATCCGTTTCCCCTCTCAGTTTGCTCACAGGGCACCCCGAAAACCGTCCTCCCTCAATATATTTGCTTTATGATTTCCTGAGGAGCAAACAAAGAAAAATAAGTCCGGCTCACTGCACCTGTTCCAGGGCCGGCCCCACCCCCAGCCACACCCCCAGCCCCAGCCCCACCCCCAGCCCCACCCCGGCTTGGCCCCGGTCTCCTCTGGTCCTGGTGATTGGGGAAAACGGCGAGGGCCGGTGGTGTCACAGGCTCCATGTGGATCTTCAATTTTCCCGGGGTCCCTATCGGGGTCGAAAAGCAGGAGGAACGAGCGGGGATAGAAGGTTTATTACATGTGTGTCTGTTTAACACGCGGGTCAAATGGGGCCCGCCTGAGTCTTGCTGCGCGTGTATTATGAACATGTGTGTGGGTGTTTGTGTAGTGCAGCACTCAACATGGAGCTGACATTAATAAGGGAAGTGATGGGAACTTACATAGTTTTGGACGACATGCAGATGTGAGCCAATGGAATGTTTAAAACAGATGACTGAAAAGTCCTCCATTTGCACAAAGAGATGTCCAACTTGGTCTTCCCAAAAAAACAACCATTGATTTTATTAGAACAACCTGTCCAGTGAAAACCTTTCTGTCCTCAATGTCTCAATGGCAAGTAATGGTCAAAACATACCATCCTCCAAGTCAGTGATTTGTTGCCAGTAGATTCAGTCCCTGGAATTGGAAAATGTTACAGTAGTACAACACTAGGTATTCCTCTATGTGTAGACCTCACAGAGAACCTATAGACAACAGGGACAGAGGTTTCCCCCAGTAGCCCAGAGAGGGGAGAGATGTTTCCCCCAGTAGCCCAGAGAGGGGAGAGAGGTTTCCCCCAGTAGCCCAGACAGGGGAGAGACGTTTCCCCCAGTAGCCCAGAGAGGAGAGAGATGTTTCCCCCAGTAGCCCAGAGAGGGGAGAGAGGTTTCCCCCAGTAGCCCAGAGAGGAGAGAGATGTTTTCCCCAGTAGCCCAGAGAGGAGAGAGATGTTTCCCCCAGTAGCCCAGAGAGGAGAGAGATGTTTCCCCCAGTAGCCCAGAGAGGGGAGAGAGGTTTCCCCCAGTAGCCCAGAGAGGAGATGTTTCCCCCAGTAGCCCAGAGAGGGAGAGACGTTTCCCCCAGTAGCCCAGAGAGGAGAGAGATGTTTCCCCCAGTAGCCCAGACGGGGGAGAGACGTTTCCCCCAGTAGCCCAGACAGGGGAGAGACGTTTCCCCCAGTAGCCCAGAGAGGAGAGAGATGTTTCCCCCAGTAGCCCAGAGAGGGGAGAGACGTTTTCCCCAGTAGCCCAGAGAGGGGAGAGACGTTTCCCCCAGTAGCCCAGAGAGGAGAGACGTTTCCCCCAGTAGCCCAGAGAGGGGAGAGACGTTTCCCCAGTAGCCCAGAGAGGGGAGAGAGGTTTCACCCAGTAGCCCAGAGAGGAGAGACGTTTCCCCCAGTAGCCCAGAGAGGAGAGAGAGGTTTTCCCCAGTAGCCCAGAGAGGGGAGAGACGTTTTCCCCAGTAGCCCAGAGAGGGGAGAGACGTTTCCCCCAGTAGCCCAGAGAGGGGAGAGATGTTTTCCCCAGTAGCCCAGAGAGGGGAGAGACGTTTCCCCCAGTAGCCCAGAGAGGGGAGAGAGGTTTCACCCAGTAGCCCCGACAGGGGAGAGAGGTTTCCCCCAGTAGCCCAGACAGGGGAGAGACGTTTCCCCCAGTAGCCCAGACAGGGGAGAGACGTTTCCCCCAGTAGCCCAGAGAGGGGAGAGAGGTTTCCCCCAGTAGCCCAGAGAGGGGAGAGAGGTTTCACCCAGTAGTCCAGAGAGGGGACAGAGGTTTCCCCCAGTAGCCCAGAGAGGAGAGAGAGGTTTTCCCCAGTAGCCCAGAGAGGGGAGAGAGGTTTCACCCAGTAGCCCAGAGAGGGGAGAGAGGTTTCACCCAGTAGCCCCGAGAGGGGAGAGAGGTTTTCCCCAGTAGCCCAGAGAGGGGAGAGAGGTTTCACCCAGTAGCCCAGAGAGGGGAGAGAGGTTTCACCCAGTAGCCCCGAGAGGAGAGAGAGGTTTTCCCCAGTAGCCCAGAGAGGGGAGAGACGTTTCCCCCAGTAGCCCAGAGAGGGGAGAGACGTTTCCCCCAGTAGCCCAGAGAGGGGAGAGAGGTTTCCCCCAGTAGCCCCGAGAGGGGAGAGAGGTTTCCCCCAGTAGCCCAGACAGGGGAGAGACGTTTCCCCCAGTAGCCCAGAGAGGGGAGAGAGGTTTCACCCAGTAGCCCGAGAGGGGACAGAGGTTTCCCCCAGTAGCCCCGAGAGGAGAGAGAGGTTTTCCCCAGTAGCCCAGAGAGGGGAGAGACGTTTCCCCCAGTAGCCCAGAGAGGGGAGAGACGTTTCCCCCAGTAGCCCAGAGAGGGGAGAGAGGTTTCACCCAGTAGCCCCGACAGGGGAGAGACGTTTCCCTCAGTAGCCCAGAGAGGGGAGAGAGGTTTCACCCAGTAGCCCAGAGAGGGGAGAGAGGTTTCACCCAGTAGCCCAGAGAGGGGAGAGAGGTTTCACCCAGTAGCCCAGAGAGGGGAGAGAGGTTTCACCCAGTAGCCCAGAGAGGGGAGAGAGGTTTCACCCAGTAGCCCAGAGAGGGGAGAGACGTTTTCCCCAGTAGCCCAGAGAGGGGAGAGAGGTTTCCCCCAGTAGCCCAGAGAGGGGAGAGAGGTTTCCCCCAGTAGCCCAGAGAGGGGAGAGAGGTTTCACCCAGTAGCCCAGACGGGGGAGAGAGGTTTCACCCAGTAGCCCAGAGAGGGGAGAGAGGTTTCACCCAGTAGCCCAGACGGGGGAGAGAGGTTTCACCCAGTAGCCCAGAGAGGGGAGAGAGGTTTCACCCAGTAGCCCAGACGGGGGAGAGAGGTTTCACCCAGTAGCCCAGAGAGGGGAGAGAGGTTTCACCCAGTAGCCCAGACGGGGGAGTGAGGTTTCACCCAGTAGCCCAGACGGGGGAGAGAGGTTTCACCCAGTAGCCCAGACAGGGACAACTAGTTCCTATTTTTTTCATGTTTCCTCAAGTATTAATGGACGATAGAGCTCTTTCACAACCTCACCTCAACCTATGTCACTTTCCTGAGTTAAAGTTAAAAAAACATGGATATACATTGTCAGTAATCCCCCAAAAATATTTAGTATGTATTTTATACATCTGCCTGAGTTCTTGTCATTACATCAACCCCTAAAGTGGAAGAACAGACAGTCTCTGAAGACTTTTGTCATCCTCTACACTTGCAAACCCATTCATTTCATGGTAGGTCATTTCCATTGACAGGAGATGGTGATCGATTTTCTCCAAGTCGAAACCTTCTTTCTTATTTATTTCTCAATTTCACAAAAAGGGAAAAAAGCTCATCCTTCTTGGTAATTCTCAGAATCTTTTATTCTCTTGGTTACAAAGACAATCGTTATCTTGGATTCCTGGTGCACCCTTTTCCAGAAACTCGAGGATGAGCATTCAGTTTAGCATCAGGAGTAATCTCAGTTTGAAAATGCTGATCAGGAGCGAGTCCAAGTTTCCCTCAGGGCGGGATATAGTGAAGTGGGCCTTTTTGGACATGGTGGAGATCACCAATAGTCCATCTGAAAACTGTTCAGCCACTGACTCTTTGGCACAGTTCTGTACTGCTCATTTCCTTGGAAGTGGCCCAGTGGATAATGGAAGTCTTAAGGTCAAGAAGAGAGGTGAATTTACAGAATTATGAGAGGAAACATGCATGTGACAATGTCTGTTTTTTCAGTCATGTGTGTTTAAGTAGTAACCTGACAGAGTAAATGTATTTCAGGGGCGCTTTTTTCCAGCTTAACTCAAGTTGTCTTCCTGATGGCCGATGCATTGGGACTCACCCTTGTGTGTCATCGGAGAGTGTGTGTGCATCCTTGTGCTTTTCCTTATGTTGTTTTTTTTTAGGACTTTTTTCTTCTTTCTCTGGGCGTAAACAACGTGTTAACAACCAGATCCCATTGTTATCAATCTTAATGTTAGTAGGTCAGCGTAAAAAGCACAAACGTGTTCATTTTGAAAGCTAGCTTCCGCTTAAGAAAAATTCCCCTCAAAAAGGTACTGAGCCCATTAACAACATAGGTGCTAAAAAAAAATAGCCACAGTGATTGCTAGTTCCTCAACTTTTCCACTTCATTGATGGTTATGTGAGTTAAAACAACGAGCTTAATGGAGACTCTGGGCTCTCCAGGGACTAATCATAGACACGTGACTTCCTCCGGGACTTCCATGAAAATAACTCCATCACAATGGCCTGTGATATTAATATCGGCTTTGGGAAAGTCAGGCCCAGGCTCCACGGGGAGGACTCTGCATGAGCAAACATGGAGGAATGCACGGCATGCGGTGGAGGGAGAGAGAGAGAGAGAGAGAGAGAGAGAGAGAGAGAGAGAGAGAGAGAGAGAGAGAAAAGGAAGGATGAGAGGGAGAGAAGGAGAGAGAGAGAGAGAGAGAGAGAGAGAGAGAGAGAGAGAGGGCAGTGTATATATAAATTATGTACGCCCCTCTAATCTGTAAGCAGTAAAGAAATCGCAAACCCAGAAAATGTAGATCTTGGAAAGACAAAATGTTTTTTTTGTTTTTCTTCGGTTTAAGAAAAAATAGGACAAGTTAGTTTTTGTCTCTGAGAAAATGTTTACGGTCCATTTTCCTGTTCGCTATATTACATTGAACTACTATGTTATAAATACATGTATTACTATTTAATTACATATTAATTAATGTACACTTAAGGTAAAGTGTTACCAAGTTTTGCATTTAGTCTTTGGTTGATCCTTTACACAGAGCAGTAGTTTGTACAGAGATAAAGCGAACTTAACCTTTGGTCTGGCATCTAATAAGGACAAAGAACAGGTGGCAGAGTATTCAGCTCTGTGCATGTGGTCTGACTTGTCCTAGATACATTGACATTTTAACCAATTTCCCCTTGGGGATTAATAAAATATTTATGTGCTTTCAATATTATTCCCAACTTGCACAGTTTTTCCCGGTCAGGGAGGTGACCAAGAACCCAATGGTCACTCTGACAGAGCTCTAGAGTTCCACTGTGGAGATGGGAGAACCTTCCAGAAGGACAACCATCTCTGCAGCACTCCACCAATCAGGCCTTTATGGTACAGTGGCCAGACGGAAGCCACTCCTCAGTAAAAGGCACATGACAGCCCGCTTGGACTTAAAGACTCTCAGACCATGAGAAACAAGATTCTCTGGTCTGATGAAACCAATATTGTACTATTTGGCCTGAATTCCAATCTTTACGTCTGGAGGAAACCTGGCACCATCCCTACGGTGAAGCATGGTGGTGGCAGCAACATGCTGTGGGGATGTTTTTCAGCTGCAATGACTGGGAGAATAGTCGAAATTGAGGCAAAGATGAATGGTGCAAAGTACAGAGAGATCTTTGATGAAAACCTGCTCCAGAGCTCTTAGGACCTCAGACTGGGGCGAAGATTCACCAACAAACAACTGAGAAAACTGTCTGAATACTTATGTAAATGTAATATTTCAGTTTTTAATAAATTTGCTAAAATTTCTAAAAACCTGTTTTTGCTTTTGTCATTTTGGGATTTTGCATGTAGTTTGTATTTAGGCATTCTCATCTCAGTCACTACTTGGTGGGAACACCTTAGGCATCAATACAGCTTTTTTGTATTACTAATTTATGTTTGCCATAGCAATGGGGGTGAATTATTTACAATATATTAAAATATACATTTAGCTGTAATTGTATCAGTAATCAGTAATATCAAATTTGGAGATACAAGGTTTTCTTCCAACATAATAGTTTTTGGGGAGGTCACAGAATTGAAGTGTTAACCACAATGGAGTATGGGTGGCGTAAGTGTGCCATAATAATCCATAAAATATGGTTTAATGTTAGTAACACAGCAGGAGGCAAAGGTTTCAAAAGGTACAGTTGAAGTCGGAAGTTTACATACACTTAGGTTGGGGTCACTAAAATTTGTTTTTCAACCACCCCACAAATTTCTTGTTAACAAACTATAGTTTTGGCAAGTCGGTTAGGACATCTACTTTGTGCATGACACAAGGAGTTTTTCCAACAGTTGTTCACAGACAGAGTATTTCACTTATAATTCACTGTATCACAATTCTAGTTGGTCACACACTGAATGGACTATCCTTTAAACAGCTTGGAAAATTCCAGAAAATGATGTCATGGCTTCAGAAGCTTCTGATAGGCTGATTGACATAATTTGAGTCAATTGGAGGTGTACATGTGGATGTATTGCAAGGCCTACTTTCAAACTCAGTGCCTCTTTGCAATTGTACACAAGTATAAACACCATGGGACCACGCAGACGTCATACCGCTCAGGAAGGAGCGTTCTGTCTTCTGGAGATGAACGTACTTTGGTGCGAAAAGTGCAAATCAATCCCAGAACAACAGCAAAGGACCTTGTGAAGATGCTGGAGGAAACAGGTACAAAAGTATCTATATCCACAGTAAAACAAGTCCTATATCGACATAACCTGAAAGGCTCCTCAGCAAGGAAGAAGCAACTGCTCCAAAACCGCTATAAAAAAACAGACTATGGTTTGCAACTGCACATGGGGACGAAGATCGAACTTTTTCGAGAAATGTCCTCTGGTCTGATGAAACAAAAATAGAACTGTTTGACCATAATGACCATTGTTATGTTTGGAAGAAAAAGGGGAGGCTTGCAAGCCGAAGAACACCATCCCAACCATGAAGCACGGTAGTGGCAGCATCATGTTGTGGGGGTGCTTTGCTGCAGGAGGGACTGGTGCACTTCACAAAATAGATGGCATCATCAGGAAGTACAATGATGTGGCTATATTGAAGCAACATCTCAAGATGTCAGTCAGGAAGTTGAAGCTTGGTCGCAAATGGGTCTTCCAAATAGACAATGACCCCAAGCATACTTCCAAAGTTGTGGAAAAATGGCTTAAGGACAACAAAGTCAAGGTATTGGAGTGGCCATCACAAACCAGGCTTAGATACACCAGCTCTGTCAGGAGGAATGGGCCAAAATTCACCCAACTTATTGTGGGAAGCTTGTGGAAGGCTACATGAAACATTTGACTCAAGTTAAACAATTTGAAGGAAATGCTACCAAATACTAATTGAGTGTATGTAAACTTCTGCCAAACTGGGAATGTGATAAGAGAAATAAAAGCTGAAATAATCATTCTCTCTACTATTATTCTGACACTTCACATTCTTAAAATAAAGTGGTGATCCTAACTGACCTAAAACTGGGATTGTTTACTAGGATTAAGTGTCAGGAATTGTGAAAAACTGAGTTTAAATGTATTTGGCGAAGGTGTATGTAAACTTCCAACTTCAACTGTATTTTTTCATAGCTGCAAAGTGATGGTATAGTGGTCCAAAATGCATGCCAGAAACTGTTGAACTAAACCTCTGCTTATCCACAGGTAAGGTTATGCAGTACGCAACCTGTTGGCATTCCCTGCCACCAGACCTATCTCATTAGAAATATGTCAGTATGTTGACTTTTTAACCTCAGCAGTCTTGTCACTTCAGGTGGCATTATGCCACTTAGTTTTGACATACAGTGTGTCTCCGTCATGGCTCTAACAACAAGACACGATAAGGCTGCATCCCAAAAATAACACAAGAAACTGACACCTGAGAAAACTTAAACAGGTACTTAAAAAATGATTTTGTCACTGGTAACATGAACTCATCGACATAGCATATATCAATACTCCCTACTTTACATTGTATGTAAAAAGCAAAAAAAAAACAGACTATTTAAAAAAAAAAGTATAAACCATCTCTCAAACACAAGTAACATACAAGCCATTGGTAGTAGGTTTGGTTATGTCGATCTGAAAGAGATCAGGACTATGGTGCTATAAGTAACGATTCCAAAGCCATTTCTAGAGACTCCTTGCAGATGATCTTTTGGCCAGGATTCCATTTTAACATCCTCTCTCTCCCTATGAAACTGTCATGCTCTCAGTCTGCCGTCCGAAAAGGCCATAATTCAACAGCCGTATCCACCACAATTAAATCTGAAAGGATCGTATAGAGAAGTCGCCCACCTCAGAGTTCAATACCCTATTCAAGGCTCCCAATACTCTTCCCCTTTCCCGGGACTCTAACAGTCACGTGCAGCAACTCTGCCGACCGAGAGGGACATCTTATGGAACAGCTGAACTCTCGTATAAGTAGTCACTTGTTAAAATACTTGAATTCACTGCATTGTAAGCCAGGCAAGATATTTTCTTCTTCCGTTTGCAGGAAAACTAGAACCTTTACCTTTCACAGTGCTGTAAAATTCCTCCAACATTCCCTTTAAGGTCACAAGCAGGAATCTGAGGTTTCCTTGTACTATTATTATATGTTTTAGAAGTTATAATAAACGGTTTCCTTTGGGTTGAAGCTCGGTCTATTGGAAAGTTCATGTCAGAGAGATCCAGTGTGTCCAAAGGGAAAACGTTGACGAACACATGTGTATAAACGGCCCATTGGATTCAGTTTACTGTAGTTGGAGCTGTTGTCACACATTATGGCCCACCAGTAAAACATCTGCGATGGTAGCATTACTTCCATTGAGGAATTCCCCACTGCTCGTTTGAAGAACATGAGTACATGACTCCCGCCTTTTGCTAATGAAATGTTCGAAGGTAGGAATTGGGCCAAAGTAAAGGTCCTCCTAGATCCAAATAATTACAGTGCCAAACCAGAGAACATTATTTCCCTGACATTGTCTCTAGCCTGAGGAATTGCTGACTGTTTGGTTGAACCCTACAACAGTTGTGAAAATTCCCAATCTGCACACCTCTGTCCTCACAAACCTGACTTACATAGCTATATGTTTGCTGAAATACATTCTTTGTTTACCAAATTACTCTCTAAGGGCCAGATACAATGACCTCTTGGTCAATGTTGGCTCTGAAGTAGTCACAACAGACTTGGTTTAGAGCAGTGGTCCCCAAACTTTTTATAGTCCCATACCCCTTCAAACATCCAACCTCCAGCTGTGTACCCCCTCTAGCACCAGGGTCAGCACACTCTCAAATGTTGTTTTTTGCCCCATCTTTGTAAGCCTGCCACATACACACTATACGATACATTTATTAAACATAAGAATGACTGTGAGTTTGTGTCACAACCGGGCTCATGGGAAGTGACAAAGAGCTCTAATAGGACCAGGGCACAAATAATAATAATAAATAATTTTGCTCTTTATTTAGCCATCTTACATATAAAACTGTATTTGTTCATCAAAAATTGTAAATAACTCATAATGAGAAGGGTATTCTTGAAAGGATGCACAGAACTCTGCATGTTGGGTTGTATTGGCGAGAGTCTCAGTCCTAAATAATTTCCCACACACAGTCTGTGCCTGTATTTAGTTTTCATGCTAGTGAGGGCCGAGAATCTACTCTCACATTTGAACATTGTTGCAAAGGGCATCAGTGTCTTAACAGCTCGATTTGCCAAGGCAGGATACTCTGAGCACAGCCCTATCCAGAAATCTGGCAGTGGCTTCTGTTTCAATTCAATTTTCACAAAACCGCTTGTTTCAATTTCGATGAGGCCTTCTTGTTCAGATATCGGTAAGTGGACTGGGGGCAGGGCATGAAAGGGATAACGAATCCAGTTGTTTGTGTCGTCCGTTTCGGCAAAGTACCTGCGTAATTGCGCACCCAACTCACTCAGGTGCTTTTCTATATCACATTTGACATGGTCAATAAGCTTGAGTTAATTTGCACACAAAAAATCATACAATGATGGAAAGACCTGTGTATTTTCTTGTGAATCTACACACAATACCCCATAATAGCAAAGAGAAAACAGGATTTTAGAAATGTTTGCACGTTTTTAAAATGAAAAACCTTATTTACATAAGTATTCAGACCATTTGTTATGAGACTCAAAAATGAGCTCAGGTGCATCCTGTTTCCATTGATATTCCTTGAGATGTTTCTCCAAATTGATTGGAGTCTACTTGTGGTAAATAAAATTTATTGGACATGATTTGGAAAGGCACACATCCATCTATATAAGGTTCCACAGTTGACAGTGCATGTCAGAGAAAAAAACCAAGCCATGAGGTCAACGGAATTGTCCGTAGAGTTAGGAGACAGGATTGTGTCGAGGCATAGCTCTGGGGAAGGGTACCAAAAAAAATTCTGCAGCAGTGAAGGTCCCCAAGAACACAATGGCTTCCATCATTCTTAAATGGAAGAAGTACCCAAGAAGACTCAAGGCTGGAATCACTGCCAAAGGTGCTTCAACAAAGTACAGAGTAAAGGGTCTGAATACTTATGTAAATGTGATATTTAAGTTTTTGATTTTGTATAAATTTTCAAACAATTCTAAGAACCTGTTTTTGCTTGTAATTTTGGGGTATTGTGTGTCTAGAAAATATATTTAATTCATTGTAGAATAAGGCTGTAACTTAGCAAAATGTGGAAAAAGTTAAGAGGTCTCTAATCTTTCATGAATGCACTGTATATGTCATCTAAGCTGACATAATAGTTATCAGTCAGTGACATAGAGACATTTATCTATTTTATGTCATCAAACATGACATATTAGTTACAGTATATGTAATTATGGGGACATATTACTTATGCGTTAATATGGTGACATTTGACTTATTTGGCACTATAATGACATATTCGTTTTCTATCACATAGCAGACGTATGCTGCCTAAATTCAGAAGTAACATATTATTATTAAGAACCAGAAATGTGGAACAGATGAAGTCACTTTGAGCACCGAAAACCGCCAAAAATGGAAAGGGTGGAGTAAAGTTGTACTCTACAATACTGTGTCACTATACAGTCTCTTGGTCTCTTGTGCTCTACAATACTGTGTCACTATACAGTCTCTTGGTCTCTTGTGCTCTACAATACTGTGTCACTATACAGTCTCTTGGTCTCTTGAGCTCTACAATACTGTGTCACTATACAGTCTCTCGGTCTCTTGAGCCATTGAATGAATTGCAGAGTCAATACTTTTTCTCTCTCTCAGACGGTGTCAACAGATCCATCAGTCCTACTGCCACCTGTTAGCTATCTGACCACCAACAACATCCCTACACCGGTCACAAATAACCCCACATTCACTGGGGATATGACAGATGCACACTTCCATGTTCATCCACTTACTAACACACAGTAGCCCTATGCGCCACTCAATGCTCAGTCCCAACAGCATAACCCTCCCAAGAAAGAGTCCGAGCACTCAGTGGTGTTGCTGTGACGGATTTAAGATAGAGCTGGGGGTTGTTCCTTTTCTTCTTTTAAAGGAAACCTTTTCTTTTGTGCCACCCTTAAGACTTCAGTTTTAGTTTTCAGGAAGGGGATAGATTTATTGGCATATAAATTACATAGGTTTCTGTGGAAGGGCCTGGTACATAATGCAATTTACATGTGTGCAGATGTGTAACTGTGTGGGTATTCCATTTTGCAGTGCTAAGATGTGGTCCCCAAGCCATTTTTGTGAACTCTTCAAGCGTTCTTATGTTAGCCTTTTCACATGGTTAGTGATCAACAGCATCCATTACCACTGTGCTGCAGAAGTCTGATTGAGCCAAACTGCAATGTACTTGACTTGATAATGTACTTGAGTTGATGATGTACATGAGTTGATGATGTACATGCATTTGTAATTCAGTTGCCTTCCACTGAAACAATAAACTTTTATAGTTTTATAAATAAGAATTGAAAGTTTATAACAGGGCTGCTATCTACTATAATTGAATAGAGCTTTTACCTTAAATGTTCTAAAGATAATATATTATGGTATCTTTCAACTGTGTCGATATACTGCAGTATGTCCATTTCACTTAACACAGAGAAAGGAACATTTTGATTTTCTCACTGGATCTCCTCAATGAGAGACAGATAACGACCCGATAGAGCACAAGTGACTCATTCTCTCCTGCAACAGAGGAAGCGCTTTATGCATACAAGACAAAATTCACATGAAAATCGGTGCAGAATTTATAACATTTCTCCAGTAATTATAGTAAAGAGAGCACGAGAATTGATTGATGTCCCATATGAAACTTGAATTGCGGAAGTTTGCCTGTTTTTGTTTCCCGCTCTCTTTTTTCCGGAGTACCATTTATTTCAGCCAAATTGATTTTCCTCCCTGACCTTGCAGAGTCACCGCTAGGTATCATGAGAGCGATACTACTGGGAGCCATAACAACCGCCAAAGGCCTCTAAATCCTCTATGATGGCTTGAGGATTCAGCAGGAGGATTTGAGATGGATGAAGAGGAGAAGATTGCACATCCTAAAGAAAACACAGAGCACGTCCTTCCCTGTGTCAGGATGAGAAAAAGAAATGGGGGAAAAAATAAATTGGGAAAAATACATACTAATTCATCACTGGTATTTTACTGCTCCTCTATGGGCTATAAGTCACCTGGCCTGCGATTCCCTTCTCCCCTCCGTACTGTCGGATTCAGCATCCACTGGGCTGTGTTTTAATGACCTTATTACAGGCAATTCTACACAGTCCAATAAAAGGTTTACACTTTGAACTGTGGTCCATGGTATGAGTAACATATTTTATAATATATTTCATGTAATGGAACCATGGGAAAGGTAGCCCAAAAAGAGATGGTGAGTGTTGCCGTTATAAAGAATTGAGAGGGAAACAGAACAGGACAGCTGAAATATCTCAATCTCCGTCTTTGCTTTTGCCAGAAAAATACATATTTACAATAGTCACTACAATACAATAATAAATAACAAAACATTCGATCTGTGTGCAATATGTAAAGGTTTTTCTAGCTATGAAATGAAAGGTGATAGAGATGATATGTCACATGGATGCTTAACCTCCAGAAATGAGTTGAGCAGCGGTACCACATGGGAACTCAGTATTGGAAGAGCTGCTTCAGTGGATTGTCTGCTACTGGCATTGTTCGTCCTGGCGAAAGGAGAGCGGATCTAGCATTAAAAGTTCCCTATTCCTTTTGAGGAGTAATGTTTTGTTGTGTAATTGATTTGAGGAGTTTTGGTGGAGGGGAATCCATTCACATGTGTTCCCTATAGATAGGGGATGGCATTTCTAGGAGAAGTTTTATTTCGCTGGCAACTGGATCTGTAGGTTTTCATAAAATAGTCACTAAAATCAGCAGTGCTGTAAATTCCAAAAACCTAGGTGCCCAGCTTGACAATAATTCATAATGGGCAAACAATGGTAGCATTTACTACTGCATTCACAGTGATGAACTTTACTGGCAGTATCCTCTGGAAACTGGGGCCATAAATTGTATTACTATTAAATGTTTCTAATGGGAGTTGACAAATAGTTGAACAGAGTTGCTTTTCCCCTCCTGCTCTTGGCAAGGCAGAGCAAAGGAAAATTCCCTCACTCAGAAAAAAAAATCAGACTCATGAATACTCCAATCCATTTATCTCAATGCTTTTTGAGTACAATTTAAACCTTTTTAGAAATCGGGTGCTGAAAATACAATGTGCTTAACGGCTTTTTTTTTTAAATTTACGAGTACAATAAAATTGTCATTGCACATGGATTTGATGATGAATTATATTTAGGCATTAACTGTATTAGAGGTGTGTGTGTGTGCGTGTGTGTGTGTGTGTGTGTGTGTGTGTGTGTGTGTGTGTGTGTGTGTGTGTGTGTGTGTGTGTGTGTGTGTGTGTGTGTGTGTGTGTGTGTGTGTGTGTGTGTGTGTGTGTGTGTGTGTGTGTGTGTGTGTGTGTAATTGTGTCCATGCTAAGCAGTCTACATAGAAGATGACTGATGTTCACTGACATTAAAATGATCATTGCCAAAAAACAATATATGATTGAGGTAGAGGCACAGTTTGGATGTTGCACTTTCAGACACCAAGGACCCTTCTCTGAAGCTACGATCCAAACAGTAGTTCTTCATGTGACCATTCAATTCAATGGTGGAAATCTGGGGAGAGAGACAACTGAATGGATTACGTTTAAATTAGGTCAGAGCATCAGTTGTTTTCAAATCCAATGTTTTCTTCCCACTTGTGAGGTCGCGTGGCAAACTGCCGTATTCCCAGCATTCCCTGCACAACATCAGGCCAGCAGGACATCTGGAGGCGCCTGGCTTCCTTGTTTGGGCACCACTGTTTGAGGACAGGCTCCCGTAACTCATCCACACTAGCACACTCAGAACTGCCTCTGCCATCTCCGGTGGTTAGCACTATACAGTCGTCCCCACCACAAGACCATTTGGAGAAGAGGGTTTCCTCCCTATCCTCCCATCACGATGGGCTCTGTGTGATTTATGTGTGTGTTTACTGATGTGTTTCAGATGGAGCGGCTTAATGGTCAATGTCTTGCTCTAGTAGTTCCCAGATGAATCAGCGCCGGACAAATTGGGGGCCGTCCCAGAGGATCTCAGCAATATTTATTGAGGTTATGCATCGCAGTGGACCTCGCTGTTGGTTTCCCAATGTGCTTGGGGGGAAAACAGATGGTGCAAGGTCATGGCACGTTAAGAGATTGAAACAGTTTGGTTTCATGGAGCTTTTTATGCCTTTCCTCACATTCAGATAACATTTCGCTTATTTCTTACACTGATCAAAAATATAAACACAACATGTAAAGTGTTGGTCCCATGTTTCATGAACTGAAATAAAAGATCCCATATATTGTCTATTCACACAAATAAGGCTTAATTCTCTCTAATTGTAGGGACAAATTTGTTTACATCCCTGTTCGTGAGCATTTCTCCTTTGCCAAGATAATCCATCCACCTGACAGGTGTGGCATATCAAGAAGCTGATTAAACAGCATGATCATTACACAGGTACACCTTGTGCTGGGGACAATAAAAGGTCACTCTAACGGAGGGAGTGTGTAACTGTAACTCAGTAAAATCGTTGAAATTGTTGCATGTTGTGTTTATATTTTAGTTCAGTATAGAAAGTGTGTAGCAAACTTTTCTTGTTTCCATTTGTTTTTTATAAATAAAAGACCGATAAAAAATGTATGTGTCCAAGAGAATTACTGATGTTTAAGCCAAATTTGCTTCATCATCTGGTGCTATAAATGAATGTGGGAAAGTGTTAAGATGAGCAATACAAAGACTCTAGCTACTATCTACTGGTACAGTAACAGTTTGTAACAGTAGTACATGTTATTAATATTTTTGTTCCTGTATCTACTTGTTGAACCAACACATTTTGTTTAGTTTTAATAACCTGCAAGTCCATGATTCTGTATTGTCATAATCACACGTCACTGTGATTGAGATCAAACATAGTCCTCAGCTGACGCTCCATTCCCAGATCCACACAGATGTTGCGGTCAATCCTCAACTCCTCCGTGTAGTTGCTACCCGTCAATTATGTTTGTTTTGAAATGCCTCATGAACAGCGCTGCACCATGGCAACTAACTAACGGTTGCCATGTCATTTGTATGCTCGCTGTTTTTTTAAATGTATTCTATTAGCCAGCTGGTAATACTCTCGTCAGTTTATTTCAATAGTCTTAAAAGAAATGAACCACCATGATTAAAGCAGATGTGTAAATATTGTGTCCTGTAAAGTCTGGCCCAGAGAGGACCGTTGATTATCTTTAAGTAAAGAATAACGAGGTTACGGCTTAACAAACCATAGAAAGGTAACAATGAAACTATTCTATGAACGCCATGGTTATGATAAAGTGAAGCCAGAGCCTTTGCAGTACGCTCCATGTTTGGCCTCTTCTTGCACGGTTCCTAGGTTGTGCATATTTCTCTTTGGTTGATAATGATAAGGGGCGGAGCTGACTAAGAGAAACATCACAATGAGGTTAGCAGCCTTAACGTTTTATGTCCAGTTGATTTTAGTGGTTGCATTCATTGATAAACATTACTGAAACTAACCAGATATGGCCAGCTAGATATTTGTATCGATTTATATTATTACATTTGAACAATTTGAAGGTTAACACCCTGATAATTGTCCGATAATTATTGTTGGAATAAACATGGGGAAGAAAAATGGGGCACGTCCGGGATGGTTTGTTTCCTGTGTTTTATCTATTTATTGTACTGCAAGATGAAGTGTCTGATGAACCCATAAAGCACTCAGTGGTGTTTGGGATACCATTGACAAGCCAGTACACTTCTATTAATCTTACAACGACAAGCACTTGTAGTTACCAGATGGTGGGTGTCTTCACTTCCCCACAACACGAAATATACATTTACAAAATGCAAAATGAACAGATTTCGGAGGGCAGAGACACATTAGAGCAAATGAAGGTAAGAGAGGATGGGAATGAAACAAACAGACAGAAAAAAAGCGTCAACAACAAGTGCTATTTAAATGGCAATATCTCAGTCTCATTTCAAATCTTCAAAACATATGGAAGGTCCTTTGAAGCGCGTGGGGAGCAGTTGAGGCGTCTGCAGACCTTCTCATTGTTTACTTTTCAACCCCAACCTCCTTCGTCCAATAAAAAAGGGAACATGTTAAACCATACAGCAGTGCACATCGGCTCACTTCATTACGCCAGGCTAAGTGAAGACTTCCTAATTCGTCCCCCTCTAGAGCATCTCCTGTGTGGTTTCAAACACTCCCATTTCCGGCAAGGAGATCCCCGAAGCGGGACCTAGTCTATTAAACAGTTAAACACTGCAATTGGGGCCTGAAAACCAAAACCAGATATCCCCTCACATGAAATCACACGTATCAACAAAAGAAACACAACGGACACCTGTAATACGTAAGTGTAACTTTTTTAATCAAGTAAATTACGGTTTCAAAGGTGAGTGGATATTATTTAATCATTGTAACTTCCTCTCTGGCTAAATGTAATCCTCGGGCCTGAGCCATTACGTTGAGGCACTGGGAGATGATGACTCTCTAGAGAGGGAAAAGCTACAGGCGAGAGGGGCTGGGTGTATTTTTCTTTCTGTTTTTCACCTGTCTTCAGATAGCGTTTCCTTTTAAAGTCGAGCAGGAGGGACTTACTGGGCAGCTTTTTTCCGGGACCCAGTGGAATACAACATTAAACCGCAGGGAGGAGAGAAAACCAGTAGTGCACTAAAATAAAGTTATGTCAAAACCATTCTGCTCTTCCTGCAGTCTTTCCTCAACCTTGCAAGTATCCTCCAAGGAACTGAGAACATTACAAGCCATTCAGTTTATATGAATGGGCACCAACAGACTTTTTCGCCATTTTGATATGACTAAATTTGCAGGCATATCCTGTGGTCCATCAAGCACAGCCTTAGCTTCAATTTAGTGTCTCCCTGAAGACTCCAGCTTCCTATTTCAAGTGGAAATTGTATAATGTTTTTACCCCCATTCACATGGGCCTATAAATGCTTCAAAAGCTGGGGATCACTCTTTTACTTGGGGAGATGAACGAGCTGACATTTTGATGTTTCGAGCAGGCTGGCAAATAATTTCTAATCATTAAAAAATACTTACCTTGATAACGAAAGCTGGAGGGGGGGGATATTCTGCTCATGTCTGGTTCATTCATTCATTCATTCAGCTCATTGTATTGTCTCATCCTAAAACAAAGCAAAGAGATCATCAGTCAAATAAAGAGTAGAGGATGTCTTATTTTTTATTGATTGAACAAGTGTTTCTAAAAGTTTGTGAAAAACTTTTATATTTTTATTGTGGCAGGCTTGCATTAAACTACCCTCAAAAGGTCTTGTAGAATTTTGAACAGCAGCGCTGCGCTCCTCCTTTGTTCATACAAATCTGGCCATTTATCCAGAAACAGATGTGTTAAGAATGATGTCATGTGGGAGGACATGATATTTGGTATTAATAACTGGAATTGTTTTGTTTCACTGTGTGGTCATTATCCATGCTGTAACTCTGGATGTGTGGATTCATTTTGACAGTCAGCAGCAGTAATATCCTTATCATTGTGGTCATCGTCCTTAATCATTTCAAACTCTCTCTAGAATTCCTGATTGTAGCTATTTTGTAGGCAACTAACTTATATCAATCAAATGAATTCCTATAAAGACAGGCCTCATAATTATCACGTAAATATGTGTTGCCAAAACACAATCTAACCCTATCAAATATATTTGCTCTGTATGGCTGTTGTATTTCAATTGACTCAGTGCACTTGAATTGTTGTGATGTATGGCATTTGTACTTGTTTATGTTCACAGATGTTAGGCCTATTGCAGCCATATTTAGTGATGAATGGGGAAAATATGTAGCACAGATGACACATTGGCTTGCTACAGTAGGCTGCGTATGTTTTTCTAATTTGTTATTGCTTTTTGGACACTTGGAATGAGGTAGCTACACGATTTGGAACACCCCTGTTTTTGTTGCCCGGAAACCCGATGTTGAACTGCATTGAATTCTATGTCGGGCAGAATTGCCCGTTTGAATCAGGAAAGTCTCCTCTCAGGTCCTCTCCAAGCCAGAATGTTGAAGACAATTTTTTAATGTACTTTGGCGGTTGTCTTGCGGTTGGTCCTTTTGGCGATATGAATGCGAGACAAACACTATTTGTGCACAAGATGCATGCATACTTGCCGAGCTCGTGCACGTGTTTACATGGTTATGTTCGTGCTTCAGGTGATATAAATCTGAATACACTACCAGCGCTTTGAAAAGTGGATGTAATTATACTTTCCCGTGGATATATTGGCTCACATTCCTACCGCCAAAAGGACCAACCGCACCGGACAACCAGTAATTGTATTAAACATTCTGGCTTGTCGACATCTTGAGGAAACTTTCCTGATTCAAACGCTCATTTCTGCCAGACGTAGAATCCGATGCAATTCAAAGTCGGGTTTCCAGGTGTTGTGCCGTAAAGCTCCCCCTGACAGAATTCAAATTTCGGTTACGTGAAGTTTGTTCTATAGAAAGTATTTAACTCTGATGTGTGCCACAGAAAGTATTTGACTCTAACCACAAAATTAAGGAAATTAGAAGGGGGGGGGGGGGGCAAGGCTATTTTCTTGCCTGCCGAAATTCTACCCCCACCCCTTCTATTTTGGGACTGTGAGGCCTTGCACACTTCTGCATAATTTTGGTAGCTCTGTGCCACAGAAAGTATTTGACTCTAGCCTTAAAATTAATTAATTAAATTAGTGGGGGGGGGTACCCTTCCTCACCCATGCCAACAAGATGTTACTTCTTGTGGGGTCTTTGCTTTGAAAGTAAGTATATTTATTGATGAAAGTATACTGACTAAAAGGCAAAACAGAACTGTCAAATTATATTGTAGCTGTGTCGTTGTATACTTGCGAATTGGAATCTTAAGTGTAAGATACTTTTGTTGTGGAAAACTGAAATGCCCATCAAATATTTTCCCCAGTTTGCTAAATGTGTTCTGGAGCAGCAGTCAACTGTCTTTTCAAATATGGACAAATGAGAGAAGAAATAGCAGTCACTCTCCTCCAAAACACTGCTATGTTCAATTTATTTCACCAGGCAAGTCAGTTAAGAACATATTCTTACTTTCAATGACAGCCTAGGAACAGTGGGTTAACTGCCTGTTCAGGGGCAGAACGACAGATTTGTAACTTGTCAGCTCAGGGGTTTGAACTTGCAACCTTCTGGTTACTAGTCCAACACTCTAACCACTAGGCTACCCTGCCGCCCCAGATACCTTATAATTTAAGATAATTGCAGATAAAAAAAATATTTATATGGATCTTTCCAGGTTATCTTTGATTCAACTTCTGACTAGATGGCCACTAAAACAAATGTATTTAAATAATTATGTTACAAGAAACCTATACTATTTCCTTGTTCCCTTTTCCCTGTTTGCTCAGAAAAATACATGAAAAGATGTATAGACTACTTGACATTATGTTTTGCTAGATGACCTGAGCCAACTGTGCCACTTCTGTGGGGAGGTGGACAATAATGAGGAAGACACTAACTGGGTAATTGCTTGTTCACTTCTAAAGTACAAATTTGTATAAGCACAAATTTTTATATTTCTAGAGGTACTATCATAATAGTAATAGTAACCACCTATGGTAATGTGTATGTGTTGGCTATTTTGATATGAAGAATAAACTTCCAATTACATATTTAGTCTGGTAAATGAGCCTCCTATTAGAGTTAATGGTCTGGAGATGTACTTTATAAACTTTGTCTGTATAATGAGTTAGAATTCTAAATTAGCCCAGAAATCGTATTTAGAAATGGCCTCACATCAATGACTTATTACATGCTTCCCCTGTCTCCCAGTACCTCTTAGAGTCAGATCCCTTTCAGCAATTAGCC
This sequence comes from Oncorhynchus masou masou, assembly GCF_036934945.1. Taxonomy (NCBI): domain Eukaryota; kingdom Metazoa; phylum Chordata; class Actinopteri; order Salmoniformes; family Salmonidae; genus Oncorhynchus; species Oncorhynchus masou. Next base: position 29,751,627 of record NC_088230.1, on the reverse strand, counting down.
TTGAACTGGGGAAGACGATCGGCTCAGGTTTCCAATTGGAGCACTTAGAATCTTTCCCCTTGCGTCCTAATGAAGACCTTAATACCCCATCCCGGGTGTGGGGGTTGGTACTAGTGTTGGGGGGGGCTGGGGGTTGGGGGGCGAGGCAACTGTTTGTCCTGGTTTACTGGTGGACACACTTCATAATTCCCGGAGAAAACAGTTGCAGTGAGTACAGTCAACCGATAAATGGGACAGGGATACAGAGGCATGAAGGTTAGGCTACTGGACGGTTAGATGCCCTATTCATTGTAAAGGTACTATGTTGTGTTTTGGCTTTTAACTGGAAAGTATTTTCCCCATAACTAATCCTACCTAAAACTGTTATGATTTTACGGTTCACTAAAATGTCTGCATAGGTGCAAATTATTCACATTTTTCTGAAATTTGCTCTTTAGTAATGACCAACCAAGACATTACTGGCTGCGGTCATCCCCCTCTTCAAAGGGGGGGACACTCTTAACCCTAACTGCTACAGACCTATATCTATCCTACCATGCCTTTCTAAGGTCTTCGAAAGCCAAGTCAACAAACATATTACCGACCATTTCGAATCTCACCATACCTTCTCTGCTATGCAATCTGGTTTCAGAGCTGGTCATGGGTGCACCTCAGCCACGCTCAAGGTCCTAAACGATATCTTAACCGCCATCAATAAGAAACATTACTGTGCAGCCGTATTCATTGATCTGGCCAAGGCTTTCAACTCTGTCAATTACCACATCCTCATCGGCAGACTCGACAGCCTTGGTTTCTCAAATGATTGCCTTGCCTGGTTCACTAACTACTTCTCTGATAGAGTTCAGTGTGTCAAATCGGAGGGTCTGCTGTCCGGACCTCTGGCAGTTTATATGGGGGTGCCACAGGGTTAAATTCTTGGACCGACTCTCTTCTCTGTATACATCAATGAGGTCGCTCTTGCTGCTGGTGAGTCTCTGATCCACCTCTAGGCAGATGACACCATTCTGTATACTTCTGGCCCTTCTTTGGGCACTGTGTTAACAACCCTCCAGGCAAGCTTCAATGCCATACAACTCTCCTTCCGTAGCCTCCAATTGCTCTTAAATACAAGTAAAACTAAATGCATGCTCTTCAACCGATCGCTACCTGCACCTGCCCGCCTGTCCAACATCACTACTCTGGACGGCTCTGACTTAGAATACGTAGACAACTACAAATACTTGAGTGTCTGGTTAGACTGTAAACTCTCCTTCCAGACCCATATCAAACATCTCCAATCCAAAGTTAAATCTAGAATTGGCTTCCTATTTCGCAATAAAGCATCCTTCACTCATGCTGCCAAACATACCCTTGTAAAACCATCCTACCAATCCTCGACTTTGGGGATGTCATTTACAAAATAGCCTCCAATACCCTACTCAACAAATTGGATGCTGTCTATCACAGTGCAACCCGTTTTGTCACCAAAGCCCGATATACTACCCACCATTGCGACCTGTACACTCTCGTTGGCTGGCCCTCGCTTCATACTCGTCGCCAAACCCACTGGCTCCATGTCATCTACAAGGCCCTGCTAGGTAAAGTCCCCCCTTATCCCAGCTTGCTGGTCACCATAGCATCTCCCACCTGCAGCACACGCTCCAGCAGGTATATCTCTCTAGTCACCCCCAAAACTAATTCTTTCTTTGGCCGCCTCTCCTTCCAGTTCTCTGCTGCCAATGACTGGAACGAACTACAAAAATCTCTGAAACTGGAAACACTTATCTCCCTCACTAACTTTAAGCACCAACTGTCAGAGCAGCTCACAGATTACTGCACCTGTACATATCCCACCTATAATTTAGCCCAAACAACTACCTCTTTCCCTACTGTATTTAATTAATTAATTTATTTTGCTCCTTTGCACCCCATTATTTTGTATTTCTACTTTGCACATTCTTCCATTGCAAATCTACCATTCCAGTGTTTTACTTGCTATATTGTATTTACTTTGCCACCATGGCCTTTTTTGCCTTTACCTCTCTTATCTCACCTCATTTGCTCACATCTTATATAGACTTGTTTATACTGTGTTATTGACTGTATGTTTGTTTTACTCCATGTGTAACTCTGTGTCGTTGTATGTGTCGAACTGCTTTGCTTTATCTTGGCCAGGTCGCAATTGTAAATGAGAACTTGTTCTCAACTTGCCTACCTGGTTAAATAAAGGTGACATAAAATAAATAAATAAAATCAATGTCAAACTTTTCCCAACCAAAGACTTTCCTTGCAGATGGCCAATTAACTCAGAAGTTAGTCACATGCAAAGTAGAATTAGACTCACTCAAAGAATGCCAAACACTCCCACGCAACTGACCACTGACAATTTTCTATGAGTCCTATCAGTGTCACAAGTAATCCTTGAAGAAGTGCACAGACACTTGACACCATGTATTTTCACCTCGCCCATAGTACGTCATTCTGAGATCCCGAGATCCACCACTTGTTTGGATCGAGACATCACTAACGTAACACAAGCCCTCACCATTTGTAAATAATCTGGCCATTTTTATTTAGGGCCCACATACATTGTAATGTTCCAGTAAACCTCTCCTTGACCCTCCTTACGACTGACTTGGACGAGCGCCCACAGACCGTCTTTAAGCTACACTGGGCAATTATACAGCCTGGGGATTGAAAGAGAGCTGTCATTAAGATGTGTTTGGACTGCTTACAGACACCAGCCTGCAGTGTCGGCCCCGGGCCAAGCTGGCAAATGGGGCTGGATCAGTGAGGAGAGAGGGGGCCTGAGGTGGCCTGGGGGCCAGAGCCTGGGGGCCGTTGGGGATAATTAGACAGTTTTGTCCAGGTTTGGTGATATAAATGTGGCTGGCTTAGCCCCCTCCTTAGCTCCACAGCTCCTTGTTAATGATCATGTCCAACAGGTGGCAGGGTAAATGGAAGGGGGCATGAAATGGATAGTGTGTTTCCTGCTTCCAATTTCTCCATTTTTGTTTTGTTTTGCTTCCTTTCCTTATCCAAGCCACCCTCGTATCGGTCATAGACCCCCATTCAGGACTGTAAGGTAGAGGACTGTTGGGTATTTGTCACCATCTCATCGCAAACTAGCTAATCTAGCCTTCTCCAGGGACTGGAACCCCCGGGTCAGAAGGCTGGGCTTGTAGGGAGGGAAGACTACAAGACAGGAGGATTTAGTAAAGTTACAATGAGTATATTGCATGAGAAATATGGACCAACCACATTTATTTTCATTGAGAAAAAGAGTAAGCAGAAATGATACGTACACCACCATAAACAATCAACATTCTCACTTGAAAGAGATTTTTTTAACCTAGCAGGGACCATAAACTCTAATGCTCAATAAACTTACATTGCAAATTTAGTTACCTCGCCTGTTGGTCCATTTTAAATCCTCTGCACTATATGATAAATCATAAGGAGAATATTTGAGGAAGTGTGGAGAAACATACCACTGGGGGTAAATTTACAATTTGATCGCTCCCTCCTTTATTTTTCTCTCTCCATTCAGCATCTCCAAGCTGTGTTTAGGGCCTGTTGTAACCTTCTGGATGAAGTCATCACTGACATCAGGGACTGAGTAGAGCTCTGCACATCCAAATCTCTCTTATTCTGCTGAAAGGAGGTGCATGGGGAGGGAACACACTGTCTTCTGAAGAGTCATCCGAGTCCACTCAACTCCAGGTCCACGATTCCCTGTCATATAATGGATCATTGGGGGAATAGAGAGACGGAAGAAGAAAAAAACTGCACAAATTGTAATTTACTGCCTTCCCAGAATTCTCTGGGATAGTGGAAAGGCACTAAGGCCGTTCCATGGACAATTTATTTTACCTTTATTTAACTAGGCAAGTCAGTCAAGAACAAATTCTTATTTTCAATGACGGCCTAGGAACAGTGGGTTAACTGCCTGTTCAGGGGCAGAACGACAGATTTGTACCTTGTCAGCTCGGGGGTTTGAACTTGCAACCTTCCGGTTACTAGTCCTACGCTCTAAAACCACAAGGCTACCCTAAATATTTTGTAAAAAAAAAAAATCTCCCACAAATCCTTTTTTAAAATTCGAATGGTCCGTCAACCAGAAATGAGTGATGTCAGAAGTCCGGGGAGTGAATTTGTTGATGATTTGGCCTCTTGGCACGAAGAGCGCACAATAAAGAAAAGTCCACAAGGGCTTTTAGCGAGTAGCGACCAGAGTAGCGACCTATATCTGGTGTCGCTAGCAATCGGTTCGGTCGGTTGTGAACGGCTTATGTGGAGGCGAGGCTCCATATTTAAAGTCTGTGGGGAAAGAGAGAGGGAGTCAGTCGGCTTCTGAAGGGCCATGTCTGACATAGAGTCCTCAGACCTCGGGGTCAGGTCAATCACTCCCGCCCAGTGTTTGGGGGTTTTGTTTGGTATTTTTGCGAGAAGGAGGATGTTCATCAACTAAAGCTTTGCGTAGGATGGGCTGAAGGTTGGAGTGATATACTGCGAGGCCGGAGAGGCCAGGCTTGGCCTGTGGAAACTCACCACAGCCAGAGGAGGAGGGAACCATGGCAGCAGAGCAGGGTAGCAGACACCAGACTTCTGGTTGGACTGGTAGAGACAGGCTCTCCTCTCTCAAGACTCACCAAAACAAAAATCAGGAAAATCCAATAATAAGGTCTCATAAAGATGACATGGAGAGGAGGCCATCTACTTTACATTGTTTTCTCAGGTCTGCTTCACCTCACAACTTGGCTGCCTTTCTCTCAAACGACAAAATGAAGATAAATGCTTTTAGTGTTAGGTCATGAAAATGGCAAGAAATATCTCCTTTATGACACAAATGTTATTGCTATCACTGGACCCACCATGGAATCCCACTACAGAATTTATTGAAGTCAATGACTTTTTTATATACTCTTTGTTCCCCTCTTTTCCACAGAGTTTAAACTCTGAAAGAACATGGGAAGATAGTCTGAGTGGTGGGTGGTGCTGGTTCACGGGCAGCAGGTCACAGGGACTGAAACATTGCCGGGGTGAGGCTCCATTGAACACTACATTGAGCGTCCACTCTAACATTTGTGTTTTGAAGCATTGAGCTCAAGTGGTGCAAGCAAGGTCTCAGGATCGCATTGAGGGTCTTTGTAGTATGAAACACGCATACCGAGCCTGGGTTCAAATATTATTTCAAATCTTTCAGATACTTTAAGTGTTAGCTGTAGTCTTCCTGGAGTGCCAGGTGGGCGGAGCTTGTACTTTTGGGACCTTTCATCTGGCAAGCTCAATCAGGCACAGCTTAAGTTTTTGACAATATTTCAAAAAGTATTTGAACCCAGAACTGATGCATACCTTATTGGATGACCGTGTAGCCGAATACAGCAAATGATCATGTAAATATGGTACTGAAACTGACCATGTACATACCTTCTTACTATTCTCCTGTTCTTATTTTTATTTATTGTGTTTTTTGATCTACCTTATGTTGTTTTTTGTGCTACATTGTTATTACATCGATGGGTTTGGAGTTTGCAAGATCGGTATTTCACTGCACGTGACATTAAAACTCGAAACTTGACTAAAGCAATGCTGTCTTTTACTGAGAAAAAACAAGGCCAAAGGCCTGGCTATATTTTGTATTGCCTGGTCCCTAGGATTGTATGCCGTGATGACTTTCTGACCCAGAGTTGACACTACCCACACAACCTGGGGATCTAAATTTGGTGCTGTTTTTTTTTAAGAACAATGAGTGCCTGAATCCTGTCCAACGGCTCTGACGTCTTAAACATACAGATTTCCCTGTCGTTGTCCCAGTCTATTGACCATTTATTTATTTTTAGAAGACTTCCAACCCCACCGACACAGACACACACACATAAACTCACACATTCATGCACGTGCACACAAACAAATACCACACAGTTGCTTTACTTCCTGAAACCGGGAATACAGATAAGATGCCATGGCCCATACCAGGCAGCTGTTAAAATGCTCAGTGCTCTCCTCCTCAGCGATACCTCGCCTTGTGCGTCAACATAATAAGTGTAGTTGACTAACGTGCCTAAAATGCAGCCTGGAACATTCCAAACATCCTATGCGGGGAGGGATAGGGCCTTGTGAAGAGATAACTATTAACACAACCGTTATTATCCTTAATTAATCCACTACCTCAATCTAGCAGGTAGTGATGTGCCCCACATCGAGAGAGAGTGGACTCACCTCCAATCGGCCTCACGGAGGTTAACAAAGACAGGAAAATCAAATAATGCATTTATCACATTGTGGAGGGCCCGAGGCCAAGTTCGTGTCAAATTCATAATAAGGAAAGTATCCCTGGGCCAGAGCTGGCTTCCCCACACGCACGTCACACTCTGCTGGAAATGTACGCAGAGGATGTATTGATCTTCCTGGTGTTTCCTTTCTCACAAGGCTCCAAACAGAGCAGGCTACATCACAGGCCACCGCAAGCCACCGTGCAAAACAACAGCACACACCACCCTCTTCCTCGCCCGCCTGCCCCCTCTTGGCTCCATAAGATGATAATAAACTAGCAAGCTGCCAAAGAACACTGAGTGTCGACCCTTTATGTGTGTGTGTGTGTGTGTGTGTGTGTGTGTGTGTGTGTGTGTGTGTGTGTGTGTGTGTGTGTGTGTGTGTGTGTGTGTGTGTGTGTGTGTGTGTTTGTGTGTGTGTGTGTGTGTGTGTGTGCTATTGCCCAATGAGCACACTGTTTTCCTTTACATTTCAAAACAAATAATATAAAAATAGGTTTATGACAGCCAAACGTCAAGATCTTCACAATTAGCTGACACATGTCAACAGATATATTACAATGTTTTTTCTTCTCATGCATAAGTCTATCTTAGTAATAATCAGGTCTCCTTTCTCACAAATATTTAAAAAGTAAAGCTTCAAGTGATAATTCTGACTAAGTACAGTTCTTGCATGTCTAGTTCAAAAGAACTATCTCATAATCAGACTTCATCAAACAAAGAGTGATGAAAACCAGAAAGGGAGGGGGCATCCTCATGGTACTATCCTATCCTATATAAACTCAAGGCATTAAGGTACTATCCTATATATACTCAAGGCATTACGGTAATATCCTACAGACATGCTACAGGTGTAGGATCCCTTTTGGATCACCCTTTTGTTGCTGAGAAATGCAAACTTGTAGTGTATTTGAGTTTTAAAAAGGCTTCTAAAGATTGTAATTTTCACTTTTAAATTTCACAAAAAAATGTATCAACCTCTACAAAAATGAGATGATCTACTGGTATGTTTATGTACTCAATGAATGCTATCCTGAGTTTACTCACTCAGCCCGTAGCACGTCATCACTGCTTAGGACAGGAACACAGAGGGCAGTTTACCAACCTTGATTATTAGCCTTTGTCCAGCAAATCCCAACACTGATCAAAAGACAAAGGGGAGAACGACAACGACTTACTTTAAGATCATGGACAATTAGCCTGGAGATGAGTCAACAGGATGCTACTGATAGCACAGCGCTACCGACAAAAGCAATGGGTCATATCCTATGTATAACCACTTCATGGTAAGTGGTGATTAATTACACTCGTGGGAAAACATGAACGGTCAATGTATTTTCAGAGCACATACAGACATTATTCGTTTGGAGAGATATCCTTATGCTTTTTTTTTAACTAGGCAAGTCAGTTAAGAACAAATTCTTATTTGCAATGATGGCCTACATTGGGTTAACTGCCTTGTTCTTTGGCAGAACAACAGATCTTTACCTTGTCAGCTTGGGGATTCAATCTAGCAATCTTTTGGTTACTGGCCCAGCGCTCTAACCACTAGGCTACCTGCCACTATAGTGTGTTGTGATCTGTTTCTAGCTCAGATATATGATATAACTGATTATCAAATTATGTGACAGCCTATTTTCAGTAAACTATGAAAACAACTAGATAAATCTCAATACAATATTCTGGTCATATAATTGTAATTTCTCTGTTGTGACGCAAGTTTATGAATCAAAGAGACATGAAAAAAGCTGAAATGGAGCCATACTGCAGCTGTTATTTGGACTCAGCTACTCCACTGGCCACTGAAAACAGAGCATGAGGTCTTACTAATGGCATGTTAATTCCCACTGGGCAAAAACTAGTTAAATCAATGTTGTTTCAGCATCATTTCAACCCCCAAAAATCTATGTGTTGACATTGAATCAACGTGCAAAAGTGATTGGATTTAAAACTAGACGCTGAACTGAAATCTCTGCCCAGTGGGTTGCTGCTATGTATGGTCTTGGGAGGCCCACAGACTTAGAACTATGCCTTCCGGAGTCTGTATATTTTTATATTTAAGTGTTCTCATAAACAACTCCTTAAACATATTGGACTGGAGGTTCAGATTGTAAAGAAAGGTCAACTGACCCATATTTTACTGGATTGTCATATGGAGTGGATGGCATTTTTGAGTGGGTGGGTCTCAGGGGTGAGCAGTGAAGACTGAGAAGGGTCACTCACTCCACCAACAGGAACGGTCCCATATGAGCTACAGGTGTGGAACAGATCATGTTTCACCGACAACAATTAGTGTGATGTTATCAGCATTCTCTGGAAATAAAAAGAGAGAAAAACTCACTCTAATGAGTGAGTGAAGCGAGACATCAAGACACCGCCCGAGACCAATTGAGAGACAAATAGAGACATTTAGAGAGTGAGTTAAGGGAACTGAATAAGTGAGTGGATGTCTCTTGGCTCTGTCTCTCTCGCCCAGTGTCTCAGGCCACCTGATCATAGCGCCGTAGAGGCATTTAGCGTTTGACTGTTTAACAGCGGTCGGTTCAGCTGCTCTGACTCAACCATTCCTTCCTCATTCTCTGACCTCACCCGGAGTCAGGAGAGGGAAACCGAGTAGAGAAGGAGATTGGCTCCATGGTGAAGGTCTTCGGCGGAAGAGAAATGTGCGCGTGTGTGGCCCCCTCTGTCCTCGACGATGACGATTCCATTGGCTTAATTAGCCTTGGCAAAGGGGCGGGTGAGGAGAGAGTGGTGGGAGAGAGTGGTGGGAGAGAGTGGTGGGCTCACCGCTAATGATTCCAGAGTATTGAGTTATTCGGTCACCTAATGAGGTCTAATAAAAAGTGTTCGTTTAGCGGGGGTTAATTCCCCCCTCCTCCTCCCCTCCTCTCCTCTCTACCTCTGCGTCTATCCGGGCCAAATTCTGTCCCATTTAGCTATCGGGTTACAGCCCAGCGCAGCCAAGTAACGCTATACATTAGCGGCATAAGAGACCTGTGAAAGGGGAGTATCATATGATGTAATATGGAAATGCAGAGGTCTGCGGTATTATGGAATTGCTTAATTCATTTAGCTGAGTAAATGTTACCATTTTGCCAGGACGCAGAGAAAGGGGGAATGGGGGCTGTGGGGGGGTGGGGGGGGGTTACTGGAGGGACAAGAACGGGGTAACTTGTGGGCGGCTGTAACATTGGTCCATACAGGGTTGGACCAGTGGAAACAGTTCGGGGAATAAACCATTACCAGTGACCGCTGTGGGCCCCGGGCCCCAACACAGAGGCTCCCGGTGAGGTGGAACAGTATGAGTATAAAGGCTCCACGTCTCTATATCTCTCTCTCTCTCTCTCCATCCTGACCTATCCCACCACTGTGATTTGTGACTCCTGACGCTTTAATTCATTGGGAAACATAAGTCAGGACCCCGGAGCTTAAGTAAGTCCATTAACACTATGCAGGAGTAATGCTCTGTAATGTGGTGCCAGGACAGCCACCCAGCTTGATCAGGAGTGGGGCTTCTAGTCATTTTTTTCATGGAGAATTATCCACTGTGAAATAGAGGAGAGTGAATCACCATCAACATCATGGCTGATTTGATGAGAATGAACACACATTGATTTTTCATGTAATGCTCATTACTGTCATTGTCTAAGTAATTTGTCTGGTCACTTCAAATGTACGAACGTATCCGTAAGGAAAAGGATCACTAATAGATTCTGATTCTTAAGCCTGAAATATACAGTACCAGTTAAAAGTTTGGACACAACTTCTCATTCAAGGGTTTTTCTTTATTTTTGCTATTTTCTACATTGTAAAATAATAGTAAAGACATCAAAACTATGAAATAACACATATGGAATCATGTAGTAACCAAAAAAGTGTTTTATATATTATATTAAGTGTTTAATATTTAATATTTGAGATTCTTCAAAGTAGCCACCCTTTGCCTTGATGGCAGCTTTGCGCACTTGGCATGCTCTCAACCAGCTTCATGAAGTAGTCACATGGAATGCATTTCAATTAACAGGTGTGACTTGCTGAAAGTTAATTTGTGGAATTTCTTTCCTTCTTAATGTGTTTGAGCCAATCAGTTGTGTTGTGACACGGTAAGTGTGGTATACAGAAGATAGCCCTATTTGGTAAAATGCCAAGTCCATATTATGGCAAGAATAGCTCAAATAAGCAAAGAGAAACAACAGTCCATCATTTTTAATTTTACCTTTATTTAACCAGGCAAGTCAGTTAAGAACAAATTCTTATTTTCAATGATGGCCTAGGAACAGTGGGTTAACTGCCTGTTCAGGGGCAGAATGAAAGATTTGTACCTTGTCAGCTTGGGGATTTGAACTTGCAACCTTTCAATTACTAGTCCAACACTCTAACCACTAGGCTATCCTGCCACCCTACCCTACTTTAAGACATTTAGGTCAGTCAATGTGGAAAATTATAAGAACTTTGAAAGTTTCTTCAAGTACAGTCACAAAAACAGTCAAGCGCTATGATGACACTGGCTCTCATAAGGACCACCACAGGAAAGGAAGACCCAGAGTTACCTCTGCTGCAGAGGATAAGTTCATTAGAGCTGCCAGCCTCAGAAATTGCAGCCCAAATAAATGCTTCACAGAGTTCAAGTAACAGACACATCTCAACATTAACTGTTCAGAGGAGACTAATAAAAAATGAAAGATAGACTTGATTGGGCCAAGAAACACGAGCAATGGACATTAGACCGGTGGAAATCTGCCCAATGGTCTGATGAATGCAAATTTGCAATTTTTGGTTCAAACCACCGTATCTTTGTGAGACGCAAAGTAGGTGAACAGATTATCTCTGCATGTGTGGTTCCCACCGTGAAGCATGGAGGAGGAGGTGTAAGGGTGCTTTGCTGGTGACACTGTCTATGATTTATTTCGATTTCAAGGCACACTTAACCAGCATGGCTACCACAGCATTCTGCAGCTATATGCCATCTCATCTGGTTTGCTCTTAGTGGGACTATCATTTGTTTTTCAACAGGACAATGATCCAAAACACACCTCCAGGCTGTGTAAGGGCTATTTGACCAAGGAGAGGGATGGAGTGCTACATCAGATAACCTGGCTTCCACAATCACCCAAACTCAACCCAATTGAGATGGTTTGGGATGAGTTGGACTGCAAAGTGAAGGAAAAGCAGCCAATAAGTGCTCAGCTTATGTGGGAACTCCTTCAAGACTGTTGGAAAAGCATTCCTCATGAAGCTGGTTGAGAGAATGCCAAGAGTTTGCAAATCTGTCATCATGCAAATGGTGGCTACTTTGAAGAATCTAAAATATATTTAGATTTGTTTAACACTTTTTTGGTTACTACATGATTCCATATGTGGTATTTTATAGTTTTGATGTCTTCACTATTATTCAACAACATTTTAAAAAATTAAGAAAAACCCTCAGGAGACTGAAGAAATTTGACATGGGTCCTCAGATCCTCAAAATGTTCTACAGCTGCAGCATCGAGAGCGTTGTATCACTGCCTAGTATGGCAACTGCTCGGTCTCCGACCGCAAGGCACTACAGGAAGGTAGTGCGTATGGCCCAGTACATCACTGGGGCCAAGCTTCCTGCCATCCAGGACCTCTATACCAGGCGGTGTCAGAGGAAGGCCCTAAAAATTGACAAAGACCTCCAGCCACCCAAGTCATAGACTGTTCTCTCTGCTACCGCACAGCAAGCAGTACCGGAGCGCCAAGTCTAGGTTCAAAAGTCTTCTTAATAGCTTCTACCTCCATGACTCCTGAACAGCCACCCCCTCTTTTACGCTGCTGCTACTTCTCTCAGTTATTATCTACGCATAGTCACATTAACTCTACCTTCATGTACATATTGTCACGAATCCCGCCGAAGATGGTGCCTCTCCCTGTTCGGGCCTACTAGCTGCCAACAATCCCCTTTTCTGTTTCAGTGACTTTTGTCTGATTAGTTTCACCTGTTTCTTGTTTGGGTTTTGTTTTGGGCTATTTAAACCCGGTAGGCCCGCCTGCTTTTGTGCGGGCTTGGTTTTTTGTTCTTGTTGTGTGGATTATTGTGGATTCCTTTTTTCTGGACAGTTTCATCCTGTTTGTTGGACTTCGTTTTTATGTGCCCTTGTGTTTGGCGTGACCGTTACTCTTTTCTTGGAATAAAGATCCACGTTTGAACTACCCTGCTCTCAGCGCCTGACTCCTCCACCCACTACTCCTAGAACCCTTTACACATACCTCAATTACCTCGACTAACCTGTGCCCCTGCACATTGATTCTGTACCGGTACCCCCTGTATATAGCCTCTCAACTGTTATTTTACTGCTGCTCTTTAATTAGTTTATTTTTATTTTTTACTTATCTATTTTTTACTTAAAAATTGTTTTTCTTTAAACTGCATTGTTGGTTAAGGGCTTGTAAGTAAGCATTTCACCGTAAGGTCTACTACACCTGTTGCATTCTGCGCATGTCACAAATACCATTTGATTTGAATGTGTATAGTATCTTATTTGTTTCAACAGATGAAATAGGAGATCCATCACGTGTCTTTCAAGCTTGTAAATGTATTGTACATTTGATATAGGCCTATTCTTGTTACAGCCTCTATCGATAGACATTTGTTCTCCAATCATTTTCATTTGTGCCCTACAACGTGTCCATTGGAACAACTGTAAATGAATCATAACGTAGCTGCCGAGGTATGGAAAATAGGGAACCGACTTCAACACGTTCGAAATGGAAAAAATATGGGGAGGGAAAGCTGCTAAAACCATCTCTCCAATGTGATACGTCGGGGGGTATGTCGGACAGAATTATTCATTTGGGAAGGGGGTCTGCTAAATCTATCATTCCGTTATTCTAAGAGGAATTGAAAGAACATTTGCAGCCTGTAATTCGGGAGTGAGGCCAACCTGTTGTTTTAACGGTTAAATGTAAGTTTATCATCCATTTCGAGAAGGGGAAGTGTTACTGTGTGTGTGTGTGTGTGTTGTAGAGTGTATCTCAACTGGAACCTTTACACTGCCACCGCATGGACACTCAAAAAACAACAAGCACTGTGGATTTGGGGGAAAAAATATGAGTGATTGCGTGTATTGCAATAGATCAAAACGTCATACTATCCAACTGTCCTCAGAGGAATTTGTTAAATCGTAATTTTAGATTGGAAATAATTCTGCAATAATTATACAATATTGGCATGATGGGAGTCATAACTTTTTCATATTTTTGTAATAACAGTTCTTAAGATGGTTTAATGTGGAAGCTATGATGAGTGTAATCCGTTCCATGTGCCCAGGGCCACACCTCAGAGTTGTGGGTAATTTCAGACAGACTTCCCCAAATGGCTCTTCAATCTTCACCATGGCTCCACACAGAGTGGGCCCATTGTAGATGCTCAGTTGTAGAACTTGTCTGGAAAAGACAGTGGCAGATGCCCTTGTAGAGTCAAGAGAATAGCTCCTCTTACTGTGTCTTCCTCCCCTCTCATGCACATTGCCCCCGAGGCTTAGTGTTGCCAAACTCATGGGTGTATGGGTTGTATGTATCACACAGTGTCTGTGGTAAGAGATACCAGGCTGATACCAACCACCCGTTCCATATGTCTTTGCAGAGACTGTTCAAATAAAGCTTTGGTGCGGGTCCATTCCAGACACACTGTGATGTCTAGTGGTCTACTCTGTGAGGTCTAGTGGTCTACTCTGTGAGGTCTAGTGGTCTACTCTGTGAGGTCTAGTGGTCTACTCTGTGAGGTCTAGTGGTCTACTCTGTGAGGTCTAGTGGTCTACTCTGTGAGATATAGTGGTCTACTCTGTGAGGTCTAGTGGTCTACTCTGTGAGGTCTAGTGGTCTACTCTGTGAGGTCTAGTGGTCTACTCTGTGAGGTCTAGTGGTCTACTCTGTGAGGTCTAGTGGTCTACTCTGTGAGGTCTAGTGGTCTACTCTGTGATGTCTAGTGGTCTACTCTGTGAGGTCTAGTGGTCTACTCTGTGAGGTCTAGTGGTCTACTCTGTGAGGTCTAGTGGTCTACTCTGTGAGGTCTAGTGGTCTACTCTGTGATGTCTAGTGGTCTACTCTGTGATGTCTAGTGGTCTACTCTGTGAGGTCTAGTGGTCTACTCTGTGAGGTCTAGTGGTCTACTCTGTGATGTCTAGTGGTCTACTCTGTGATGTCTAGTGGTCTACTCTGTGATGTCTAGTGGTCTACTCTGTGAGGTCTAGTGGTCTACTCTGTGAGGTCTAGTGGTCTACCCTGTGAGGTCTAGTGGTCTACTCTGTGATGTCTAGTGGTCTACTCTGTGATGTCTAGTGGTCTACTCTGTGAGGTCTAGTGGTCTACTCTGTGAGGTCTAGTGGTCTACTCTGTGATGTCTAGTGGTCTACTCTGTGATGTCTAGTGGTCTACTCTGTGAGGTCTAGTGGTCTACTCTGTGAGGTCTAGTGGTCTACTCTGTGATGTCTAGTGGTCTACTCTGTGAGGTCTAGTGGTCTACTCTGTGAGGTCTAGTGGTCTACTCTGTGAGGTCTAGTGGTCTACTCTGTGAGTTCTAGTGGTCTACTCTGTGAGGTCTAGTGGTCTACTCTGTGAGGTCTAGTGGTCTAATCTATTGGGACTAGCCAGTGGGCAGTGCCAGCAGGAGAGTGTTACAGGAGATCCAGAAGCCTTGGAGGTCCTGCTTTTTACTGGCCAGCGGTGCAGCGTGTGCTTTTTGGCCCCCGCGGCGGCGCTCCCTGCTACGACTGGAGTTTGTCACTCGCAGATTTATATTCATTTCTATTAAACCTCCTTTACAAGCCCGCCAAGGAGCGCCGAGAGGGCGAGAGAGGGGGGAGACAGAGAAAGAAAGAAAGAAAGACACAGACGAAAGTAAGGCTTTGGAATTACTGGGCTAAAAGGTAGAAGTGTGCCCAATGCCCATGCCAATCCACATAAAGCCTGCTGGTTCATAGGGTCTGGAGAGTCTGTAGCGTAACAGCCAGTGGAGGTTATAGGATAAGAACCAGTGGTGGGACCACAACACACAAAGAAACTGTATATCTCAGGATCCTAACTCTGTCCCCATCATGTACTGCTGCATTTATACACTAGAGGGCATCCTGCCTCCTACGCTGAGACTGGACATGAGGCCTGGTATTCAGTCCCTCGCCTTCCTCCTGCTCTCGCACTCTCTAACCTTTGCTCTCTCTTTCTCTATATCTCTCTCTCTCTTCATCTCTCTTCATCTCTCTTCATCTCTCTCTCTTCATCTCTCTCTCTCTTCCTCCCTTCTTCTCTCTCTCTCTCTCCCGTTCTCTCTTCCTCCCTTCTTCTCTCTCTCTCTCTCTCCCGCTCCCTCTCTCGCTCCCCTCTCTCTCTGTGTGTTTAATGAATGGTGTATGGATCCAGGACACGTTGCCATCATCCACTCCCCCGGGCCGCCTCCTTAACGGGTCGAACAGAAACAGGGTGGCCATGAGGCGCAGGCATATGGAGGAGAGGTGTCTTTTCTGTACCCTCCTCCTCCTTATTTGTCTGTCTCTTTCCCTCTTTTTTTCCTCCTGGCCACCTGCATTATGATACAAAAATCTGTGAGACCTGTGGGTGTGTGCTCCCTATGAGTTACCTCGGTTTAATCGACAGGACCAGGGAGAGGCTCGGGCTTTTACCAGCCCGTAAAACAGCATTAGAAATGTCTGGGGTGTGTAGGAGCAGCATGGGGGGACACATTTCACTGGCGCACACCACAGAAATACTGTCATGTGAATCATATCAGACACCTTACACAGGCATCCTGCAGCCTGCGTCTCTGGGTCCCCGCAGTGACCTCTCCATGAATCATCTGACTGTGTGATAAATATTCATTTGGAGTGCCAGCGGGTCTGCCAACACCAGACAACGTCCAGAAACGGAGGACTAAAATCACAAGGAGGAGTAGAGGTAAATGCTTCACTTTCCATTGGCCGTTTGCAGAGAGCCTAACAGGGGGGCATAGCTTAACATTGGGGCATATGGTTGTCTTGTCTCTTGTTCGCCCTTGATAAATGGTATAATACACAGTCATAAAACTGTCCCATAACCCTTGGGATATTCATGGTTCCGTCCTTGGCCTGAGTGTAAAGTTTGGGTCTCACCAGACAGCGAGATAAGTGAGAAGTCTCGTCCCAGGCCTCAACCATAACAATCACATTGTCTATCCTACACTAACACTGTGTGTTACCATGGAACGAGTTAGTCCAGACCCCCAACAGCTTCATGACACTGCTCTGTTGAAACAACACCCTGGATTGCCCAGGAAGCAATCTTAGAGCTTAATTTCTCTATTTACTGATGCCATGCCACAGAGGGGAGTCTACAATAGGCAATGGCTCATCTCAAAAATATAACGTGTTTAAAACAGTATGACGTGTTTAAAACACAATGACGTGTTTAGAACATAATAACGTATTTAGAACACAAACACGTGTTTAAAACATAATGACGTGTTTAAAACACAAAGACGTGTTTAAAACACAATGACGTGTTTAAAACACAATGAAGTGTTTATAACACAATGACGTGTTTACAACACAATGACATGTTTAGAACACAAAGACGTGTTTAAAACACAATGACGTGTTTAGAACACAAAGACGTGTTCAAAACAACAATGACGTGTTTAGAACACAATGACGTGTTTAAAACACAATGACGTGTTTAGAACATAATGACGTGTTTAGAACACAATGACGTGTTTAAAACACAATGGCGTGTTTAGAACACAATGACGTGTTTAAAACAACAATGACGTGTTTAAAACAACAATGACGTGTTTAGAACACAAAGACGTGTTTAAAACACATTGACATGTTTAGAACACAAAGACGTGTTTAAAACAACAATGACGTGTTTAGAACACTATGACGTGTTTAGAACACTATGACGCGTTTAAAACAACAATGACGTGTTTACAACACAATGACGTGTTTACAACACAATGACGTGTTTAAAACACAATGACGTGTTTACAACACAAAGACGTGTTTAAAACACAATGACGTGTTTAGAACACAAAGACGTGTTCAAAACAACAATGACGTGTTTAGAACACAATGACGTGTTTAAAACACAATGACGTGTTTAGAACATAATGACGTGTTTAGAACACAATGACGCGTTTAAAACACAATGACGCGTTGAGAACACAAAGATGTGTTTAGAAGATGTGTTTAGAACACTATGACGCGTTTAGAACACAATGACGCGTTTAAAACACAATGACGCGTTGAGAACACAAATGTGTTTAGAACACAATGACGTGTTTACAACACAATGACGTGTTTAAAACACAATGACGTGTTTAGAACACAAAGACGCGTTTAAAACACAATGACACGTTTAGAACACAAAGACGCGTTTAAAACACAATGATGCGTTTAGAACACAAAGACGCGTTTAAAACACAATGACGCGTTTAGAGCACTATGACGCGTTTAGAGCACTATGACGTGTTTAGAACACAATGACGTGTTTAGAACACAAAGACGTGTTCAAAACAACAATGACGTGTTTAAAACACAATGATGCGTTTAGAACACAAAGACCCGTTTAAAACACAATGACGCGTTTAGAGCACTATGACGCGTTTAGAGCACAATGACGTGTTTAGAACACAAAGACGTGTTCAAAACAACAATGACGTGTTTAGAACACAATGACGTGTTTAAAACACAATGACGTGTTTAGAATATAATGACGTGTTTAGAACACAATGACGTGTTTAAAACACAATGGCGTGTTTAGAACACAATGACGTGTTTAAAACAACAATGACGTGTTTAAAACAACAATGACGTGTTTAGAACACAAAGACGTGTTTAAAACACATTGACATGTTTAGAACACAAAGACGTGTTTAAAACAACAATGACGTGTTTAGAACACTATGACGTGTTTAGAACACTATGACGCGTTTAAAACAACAATGACGTGTTTACAACACAATGACGTGTTTACAACACAATGACATGTTTAGAACACAAAGACGTGTTTAAAACACAATGACGTGTTTAGAACACAAAGACGTGTTCAAAACAACAATGACGTGTTTAGAACACAATGACGTGTTTAAAACACAATGACGTGTTTAGAACATAATGACGTGTTTAGAACACAATGACGTGTTTAAAACACAATGACGCGTTGAGAAC
This sequence comes from Oncorhynchus masou masou, assembly GCF_036934945.1. NCBI lineage: Eukaryota > Metazoa > Chordata > Actinopteri > Salmoniformes > Salmonidae > Oncorhynchus > Oncorhynchus masou. The sequence goes on along the minus strand of NC_088230.1, from coordinate 29,733,215 downwards.
ACAAAGATGTGTTTAGAAGATGTGTTTAGAACACTATGACGCGTTTAGAACACAATGACGCGTTTAAAACACAATGACGCGTTGAGAACACAAATGTGTTTAGAACACAATGACGTGTTTACAACACAAAGACGCGTTTAAAACACAATGATGCGTTTAGAACACAAAGACGCGTTTAAAACACAATGACGCATTTAGAGCACTATGACGCGTTTAGAGCACTATGACGTGTTTAGAGCACTATTACGCGTTTAGAGCACTATGACGCGTTTAGAGCATTATGACGTGTTTAGAGCACTATGACGCGTTTAAAACACTATGACGTGTTTAGAACACTATGAAGCGTTTAGAGCACTATGACGTGTTTAGAGCACTATGACGTGTTTAGAACACTATGACGCGTTTAAAACACTATGACGTGTTTAGAACACTATGAAGTGTTTAGAACACAAAGACGTGCTTAGAACACAATGACGCGTTTAGAGCACTATGACGCGTTTAGAGCACTATGACGTGTTTAGAGCACTATGACGCGTTTAAAACACTATGACGTGTTTAAAACACAAAGACGTGTTTAAAACACAATGACATGTTTAAAACACAAAGACGTGTTTAAAGCACAATGACGTGTTTAAAACACAAAGACGTGTTTAAAACACAAAGACGTGTTTAAAACACAATGACGTGTTTAAAACACAAAGACGTGTTTAAAACACAATGACGCGTTTAGAGCACTATGACGTGTTTAGAGCACTATGACGCGTTTAGAGCACTATGACGCGTTTAGAGCACTATGACGCGTTTAGAGCACTATGACGTGTTTAGAGCACTATGACGCGTTTAAAACACTATGACGTGTTTAGAACATTATGAAGCGTTTAAAACACTATGACGCGTTTAGAGCACTATGACGTGTTTAGAGCACTATGACGTGTTTAGAACACTATGACGCGTTTAAAACACTATGACGTGTTTAGAACACTATGAAGTGTTTAGAACACAAAGACGTGTTTAAAACACAATGACGTGTTTAAAACACAAAGACGCGTTTAAAACACATTGACATGTTTAGAGCACTATGACGCGTTTAGAGCACTATGACGTGTTTAGAGCACTATGACGTGTTTAGAGCACTATGACGCGTTTAGAGCACTATGACGCGTTTAGAGCATTATGACGTGTTTAGAGCACTATGACGCGTTTAAAACACTATGAAGCGTTTAAAACACTATGACGCGTTTAGAGCACTATGACGTGTTTAGAGCACTATGACGTGTTTAGAACACTATGACGCGTTTAAAACACTATGACGTGTTTAGAACACTATGAAGTGTTTAGAACACAAAGACGTGCTTAGAACACAATGACGCGTTTAGAGCACTATGACGCGTTTAGAGCACTATGACGTGTTTAGAGCACTATGACGCATTTAAAACACTATGACGTGTTTAAAACACAAAGACGTGTTTAAAACACAATGACGTGTTTAAAACACAATGACGTGTTTAGAACACAAAGACGCGTTTAGAGCACTATGACGCGTTTAGAGCACTATGACGTGTTTAGAGCACTATGACGTGTTTAGAGCACTATGACGCGTTTAGAGCACTATGACGCGTTTAGAGCATTATGACGTGTTTAGAGCACTATGACGCGTTTAAAACACTATGACGTGTTTAGAACACTATGAAGCGTTTCAAACACTATGACGCGTTTAGAGCACTATGACCTGTTTAAAACACTATGACGTGTTTAGAACACTATGAAGTGTTTAGAACACAAAGACGTGCTTAGAACACAATGACGCGTTTAGAGCACTATGACGCGTTTAGAGCACTATGACGTGTTTAGAGCACTATGACGTGTTTAGAACACAATGACGTGTTTAAAACACTATGACGTGTTTAGAACACTATGAAGTGTTTAGAACACAAAGACGCGCTTAGAACACAATGACGCGTTTAGAGCACTATGACGCGTTTAGAGCACTATGACGTGTTTAGAGCACTATGACGCGTTTAAAACACAAAGACGTGTTTAAAACACAAAGACGTGTTTAAAACACAAAGACGTGTTTAAAACACAAAGACGTGTTTAAAACACAATGACGTGTTTAAAACACAAAGACGTGTTTAAAACACAATGACGTGTTTAAAACACAAAGACGTGTTTAAAACACAAAGACGTGTTTAAAACACAAAGACGTGTTTAAAACACAATGACGTGTTTAGAACACAATGACGTGTTTAGAACACAAAGACGTGTTTAGAACACAAAGACCTGTTTAGAACACAAAGACGTGTTTAGAACACTAAGACGCGTTTAAAACACTATGACGCGTTTAGAACACTATGACGCGTTTCAAACACTATGACGCGTTTCAAACACTATGACGCGTTTCAAACACTATGACGCGTTTCAAACACTATGACGTGTTTAAAACACAAAGACGTGTTTAAAACACAAAGACATTTTTAAAACACAAAGACGTGTTTAAAACACAAAGACATGTTTAAAACACAAAGACGTGTTTAAAACACTATGACGCGTTTAGAGCACTATGACGCGTTTAAAACACTATGACGTGTTTAAAACACTAGGACGTGTTTAAAACACAATGACGTGTTTAAAACACAAAGATGTGTTTAGAACATAATGACATGTTTAAAACACTATGACGTGTTCAGAACACTATGACGTGTTTAGAACACTACGACATGTTTAGAACACTATGACATGTTTAGAACCCTATGACGTGTTTAGAAAACAATGATGTGTTTAGAATACTACGACGTGTTTAGAACACTACGACGTGTTTAGAACACACTGACGTGTTTAGAGCACTACGACGTGTTTAGAACACTATGACGTGTTTAGAACACTGACATGTTTAGAACACTCTGACGTGTTTAGAACACACTGACGTGTTTAGAGCACTACGACGTGTTTTGAGCACTACGACGTGTTTAGAACGTTAGCACGTGTTTAGAACACTGACGTGTTTAGAGCACTACGACGTGTTTAGAGCACTATGACGTGTTTAGAACGTTAGGACGTGTTTAGAACACTGACATAATTAGAACACTGACGTGTTTAGAGCACTATGACGTTTTTAGAGCACTATGACGTGTTTAGAACACTATGACGTGTTTAGAACCGAGGTGAAAAATGACACTTTTATTGCCCCTCGCATTGTCTCTTTCTTCGTCCTGCCCTGCCCTTCCCTGGTCTGCCCTATCCTGTCCTAACAATGTCCTTCCCAGTCTGGAGTTCACTAATGGAAGAGAGAAATAGAACGAGAGAGATAGAGAGAGAATGGTTAGGGATAGAATGAGAGGCAATGAGAGAGAGAAGAAGAGAGAGAAAGGATGGAGGGAAAGAAGAGAGTGAGAGAGAAAGGAAGGGGGAGAATATGTTAACAAGGGTATTTGGGATTGTAGCGGGGGCTCGGAATTGAATTGAAATGGGTGGGTGGGGGGGCTTAATCTTGACAGTTTAAATGCAGCGGGGCAGCTGTGCCTGATAAACACACATTCATCATTTGGGGTTGGGGAGAGGGGGGGGGGGGGAGGCACCGGCATCACCGCAGTGACAGTCAAGGAGGGATGGAGGGAGGGACAAGGGGAGGGAGGGAGAGCAGAGAGGTGGGTTAAAGAACAAGATCCTTCCTGTTCTTTATTAGATAAAAATGGGTGTGTATTTACAGTGTCAGACAGAAAGACATCACAGACTAGAGTTACATACAGACAGGCTGTTAGAGTTACATACAGACAGGCTGTTGGAGTTACATACAGACAGGCTGTTGGAGTTACATACAGACAGGCTGTTGGAGTTACATACAGACAGGCTGTTAGAGTTGCATACAGACAGGCTGTTGGAGTTACATACAGACAGGCTGTTGGAGTTACATACAGACAGGCTGTTGGAGTTACATACAGACAGGCTGTTAGAGTTGCATACAGACAGGCTGTTAGAGTTGCATACAGACAGGCTGTTAGAGTTACATACAGACAGGCTGTTAGAGACATCAGGGGCTGTATGTATCAAGTGTCTCAGAGTAGGAGTGCTAATCTAGGATCAGGTCCCCCTGACCATTTAATATTATTAATTGTAATCTAAAAAGACTAAACAGACCCTGTCTCCTGCTCTGAGAAGATTGAAACATACGGTATGGAGTGAACAGGAGAGATATGGAGAAAACAGGAGAGATATGGAGTAAACAGGAGGAATATGGAGTGAACAGGAGGGATATGGAGTGAACAGGAGAGATATGGAGTAAACAGGAGGAATATGGAGTGAACAGGAGGGATATGGAGTGAACAGGAGGGATATGGAGTGAACAGGAGGGATATGGAGTGAACAGGAGGGATATGGAGTGAACAGGAGGAATATGGAGTGAACAGGAGGGCTATGGAGTGAACAGGAGGGCTATGGAGTGAACAGGAGGGATATGGAGTGAACAGGAGGGATATGGAGTGAACAGGAGGAATATGGAGTGAACAGGAGGGCTATGGAGTGAACAGGAGGGATATGGAGTGAACAGGAGAGATATGGAGTAAACAGGAGGAATATGGAGTGAACAGGAGGGATATGGAGTGAACAGGAGAGATATGGAGTAAACAGGAGGAATATGGAGTGAACAGGAGGGATATGGAGTGAACAGGAGGGCTATGGAGTGAACAGGAGGGCTATGGAGTGAACAGGAGAGATATGGAGTGAACAGGAGGAATATGGAGTGAACAGGAGGGATATGGAGTGAACAGGAGGGCTATGGAGTGAACAGGAGGGATATGGAGTGAACAGGAAGGATATGGAGTGAACAGGAGGGATATGGAGTGAACAGGAGGGATATGGAGTGAACAGGAGGGATATGGAGTGAACAGGAGAGATATGGATTAAACAGGAGGAATATGGAGTGAACAGGAAGGATATGGAGTGAACAGGAGGGCTATGGAGTGAACAGGAGGGATATGGAGTGAACAGGAGGGCTATGGAGTGAACAGGAGGGCTATGGAGTGAACAGGAGAGATATGGAGTAAACAGGAGGAATATGGAGTGAACAGGAAGGATATGGAGTGAACAGGAGAGATATGGAGTGAACAGAAGGGATATGGAGTGAACAGGAGGGCTATGGAGTGAACAGGAGGGCTATGGAGTGAACAGGAGGGCTATGGAGTGAACAGGAGAGATATGGAGTAAACAGGAGGAATATGGAGTGAACAGGAGGGATATGGAGTGAACAGGAGGGCTATGGAGTGAACAGGAGGGCTATGGAGTGAACAGGAGAGATATGGAGTGAACAGGAGGAATATGGAGTGAACAGGAGGGATATGGAGTGAACAGGAGGGCTATGGAGTGAACAGGAGGGATATGGAGTGAACAGGAAGGATATGGAGTGAACAGGAGGGATATGGAGTGAACAGGAGGGCTATGGAGTGAACAGGAGGGATATGGAGTGAACAGGAGAGATATGGAGTAAACAGGAGGAATATGGAGTGAACAGGAAGGATATGGAGTGAACAGGAGGGCTATGGAGTGAACAGGAGGGATATGGAGTGAACAGGAAGGATATGGAGTGAACAGAAGGGATATGGAGTGAACAGGAGGGATATGGAGTGAACAGGAGGGCTATGGAGTGAACAGGAGAGCTATGGAGTGAACAGGAGAGATATGGAGTAAACAGGAGGAATATGGAGTGAACAGGAAGGTTATGGAGTGAACAGGAGGGATATGGAGTGAACGGGAGGGCTATGGAGTGAACAGGAGGGATATGGAGATGAACAGGAGAGATATGGAGTAAACAGGAGGAATATGGAGTGAACAGGAAGGATATGGAGTGAACAGGAGAGATATGGAGTGAACAGAAGGGATATGGAGTGAACAGGAGGGCTATGGAGTGAACAGGAGGGCTATGGAGTGAACAGGAGAGATATGGAGTAAACAGGAGGAATATGGAGTGAACAGGAAGGATATGGAGTAAACAGGAGGAATATGGAGTGAACAGGAAGGATATGGAGTGAACAGGAGGGCTATGGAGTGAACAGGAGGGCTATGGAGTGAACAGGAGAGATATGGAGTAAACAGGAGGAATATTGAGTGAACAGGAAGGATATGGAGTGAACAGGAGGGGTATGGAGTGAACAGGAGGGCTATGGAGTGAACAGGAGGGCTATGGAGTGAACAGGAGAGATATGGAGTAAACAGGAGGAATATGGAGTGAACAGGAAGGATATGGAGTGAACAGGAGGGATATGGAGTGAACAGGAGGGCTATGGAGTGAACAGGAGGGATATGGAGTGAACAGGAGGGATATGGAGTGAACAGGAGAGATATGGAGTAAACAGGAGGAATATGGAGTGAACAGGAGGGATATGGAGTGAACAGGAGGGCTATGGAGTGAACAGGAGGGCTATGGAGTGAACAGGAGAGATATGGAGTGAACAGGAGGAATATGGAGTGAACAGGAGGGATATGGAGTGAACAGGAGGGCTATGGAGTGAACAGGAGGGATATGGAGTGAACAGGAAGGATATGGAGTGAACAGGAGGGATATGGAGTGAACAGGAGGGCTATGGAGTGAACAGGAGGGATATGGAGTGAACAGGAGGGATATGGAGTGAACAGGAGGGATATGGAGTGAACAGGAGGGCTATGGAGTGAACAGGAGGGCTATGGAGTGAACAGGAGAGATATGGAGTGAACAGGAGAGATATGGAGTAAACAGGAGGAATATGGAGTGAACAGGAAGGATATGGAGTGAACAGGAGGGATATGGAGTGAACAGGAGGGCTATGGAGTGAACAGGAGGGATATGGAGTGAACAGGAGGGCTATGGAGTGAACAGGAGGGCTATGGAGTGAACAGGAGAGATATGGAGTAAACAGGAGGAATATGGAGTGAACAGGAAGGATATGGAGTGAACAGGAGGGATATGGAGTGAACAGGAGGGCTATGGAGTGAACAGGAGGGATATGGAGTGAACAGGAGAGATATGGAGTAAACAGGAGGAATATGGAGTGAACAGGAGGGCTATGGAGTGAACAGGAGAGATATGGAGTGAACAGAAGGGATATGGAGTGAACAGGAGGGCTATGGAGTGAACAGGAGGAATATGGAGTGAACAGGAGAGATATGGAGTAAACAGGAGGAATATGGAGTGAACAGGAAGGATATGGAGTGAACAGGAGGGATATGGAGTGAACAGGAGGGCTATGGAGTGAACAGGAGGGCTATGGAGTTAACAGGAGGGATATGGAGTGAACAGAAGGGGTAGGGAGTGACCAGAAGGGCTATGGAGTGAACAGAATGGCTATGGAGTGAAGAGGAGGGATATGGAGTGAAGGGGAGGGATATGGAGTGAAGAGGAGGGATATGGAGTTAACAGGAGGGATATGGAGTGAACAGGAGGGAAATGGAGTGAAGAGGAGGGATATGGAGTTAACAGAAGGAATGTGGAGAGAACATTAGTGGTATGGAGTGAACAGAAGGGCTATGGAATGAAGAGGAGGGATGTGGAGTTAACAGGGGGGATATGGAGTGAACAGGGGGATATGGATTGAACAGGAGGGATATGGAGTGAACATTAGTGGTATGGAGTGAACAGGAGGGATATGGAGTGAACAGAAAGGATATGGAGTGAACAGGAGGGCTATGGAGTGAACAAAAGGAGTATGGAGTGAACAGGAGGGATATGGAGTGAACAGGAGGGATGTGGAGTGAACAGGAGGGATATGGAGTAAACAGGAGGGATGTGGAGTGGACAGGAGGGATATGCAGTGAACAGGAGGGATATGGAGTGTAGAGTCAGGATATGCAGTGAACAGGAGGGATATGGAGTGAACAGAAGGGATATGGAGTGAACAGAAGGGATATGGAGCGAACAGAAGGGATATGGAGTGAACAGAAGGGATATGGAGTGAACAGAAGGGATATGGAGTGAACAGAAGGTGTATGGAGTGAACAAAATGAGTATGGAGTGAACAGGAGAGCTATGGAGTGAACAGCAGGGATATGGAGTGAACAGAAGGTGTATGGAGTGAACAAAAGGAGTATGGAGTGAACAGGAGGGCTATGGAGTAAACAGGAGGGATATGGAGTAAACAGGAGGTATATGGAGTAAACAGGGGGATATGGAGTGAACAGGAGGGATATGGAGTGAACAGAAGGGATATGGAGTGAACATAAGGAGTATGGAGTGAACAGGAGGGATATGGAGTGAACATAAGGGATATAAAGTGAACAGGAGGGATAATGAGTGAACAGGGGGGCTATGAAGTGAGCAGAAGGGGTATGGAGTGAAGAGGAGGGATAAGGAGTGAACAGGAGGGATATGGAGTGAACAGGAGGGATATGGAGTGAACATAAGGGATATAAAGTGAACAGAAGGGAAATGGAGTGAACAGAAGGTGTATGGAGTGAACAGGAGGGATATGGAGTGAACAGAAGGGATATGGAGTGAACATAAGGAGTATGGAGTGGACAGGGGGGATATGGAGTGAAGAGGAGGGATAAGGAGTGAACAGGAGGGATATGGAGTGAGCAGAAGGGATATGGAGTGAACATAAGGGATATAAAGTGAACAGGAGGGATAAGAGTGAACAGGGGGATATGGAGTGAACAGGGGGGATATGGAGTGAAGAGGAGGGATATGGAGTGAAGAGGAAGGATATGGAACAAACACATTGGAGTAGGTCAGAGGTGTAAGAGATGTAAGAGAAGGGATGAAGTATGTATGAGCGAGAGAGGTTACATAAGCGACAAGCTGAGAAAATTGAAGAACGTAGCTTACTGTAGAAGACCTGCATGTGGTGGTTTTGTATCTTTCAGCAAACCTTCTGAAATCCCCCACAAATCCCCAATCTCAAACTCAGCTCAGTGATTCAGATCTCAAGCCTGAAGCCTAGACAGCGAAAATACAGTAGGTCTCGGTGTGCTGCTACTGTATGTCAGACCAAGAAAGCTTTTGTACGTTTGAGGATCCATTAAGACTTCTAAAAGCGAAAAACCTTGTCATGCTGTAAGGTTATGCTGTGTTGTCATTGTAGCATAGACCATGGTCATAGATACGTTGGCACATTTACTACACATAGAGGTGTGAGCGATGCAAGCCTTAAAGCAGTGTGACAACATGAATCACTCATAACAACCATATGACGTTGACTGTAAGCTTATGAGATTATATAGTTGTTTATTCTTGCACTCACCCTTGAATTCACTCCCTGATGTTTCAAACACTTGCTTCGTTCAGAAAACAGGGCCCTCTTTACTAAATAGTTTTATGGGCATGGTTTTGAATAATATTTTGTCATTCGTTTGCTAGTACATAATCTGTCCACCAGAGGGGAGCAACGAACTCCTTTATTTCTCTATGGGACTGACTGTTTTGCCATGCTGTAGACCAAAGCCAGGTTCCCCGAGCTACAGTAGGCTATCACCCACACTGAGAGTCACTATATTGTTGTTACAGCCAGTGCTATTTATAAAAGCCCTGATTCAGCTCCAGCAATGTTTCCATTCTGGAAGAAAATAAAGTGTGTAGTGAGCCAGGTAATCAGGACCTGAGGAAAAGAGGGATGTCAGGGAGAGTGTTCCATTTTTTAGGTACTAGGACTACTGGGACAGAAAAATGTTACCGTCCTACAGGCCAATATACAGCAGGCATAATAATGTCGATGATGACGTTATGCATTATCATTATGATGATGTGATCTGTTTCCTAAAATAATAATATATGCCATTTAGCATACACTTCTATCTAAAGCAACTTAGAGCAGTGCGTGCTTTTTCGTGTGGGTGGCCCCAGCGAGAATCCAACCCACGATCCTTGGCGTTGTAAGTGCCATGCTATACCAACTGAGCCAAACAGGAGAGTTATGGCCATCTGAAGATTATGTTTCACGCACTATATAGGAATAGCTGCTTTATTGTGATTGTTTCAAATGACACCCTAAAAATATGAGTTGCGTTGGGCACATGGTTACTGAGCTAAAGATGCTCGGTCCATGTATTCAAATTACATCCAGTAGTGATTTTAGCATGTGGGGCAAACTCAAAAACATTTTTGGGGATGCATGCCAGCAAAGCTACTACACAACACTAAACAATACATTAATTGCACTATAATGGTGACAAACGGTGACCACAAACTGTTAGGACCTACATAAAGCTGTCCCAACAGCAGAGCTTACTTTCAGCACCATGGAGGGAATCCTTACCACCGCTACACCTGGATATCAGCAGAGCCTTGTCTGGCAGCGAAACAGTTCATTCAGCCTCATTTACTGCTTTAAAAAAAAACATTTCTACTGACAATTGAGATGTACAAACTATGGCATAAGGGGACAACAAGTGGATAAGAGGCAATCCATAATTTAGATAAAGACAATGAGCGAGCTAGGACGGACGTAGTCAATATAATTATTTGTTCAGCACTTTTGAAATGTACAGCGTCAGAAATCAGAACATGGGCCGTTCTAGAGTATTCTCTACAGTATTCTCTACAGTATTCTCCCTGTACACCAAGTCAAATCCGTAGGATAAATAAAGTGGGCATATGAGCAGACAATAAAAGCTCTTAAAATATTAGATGATTACATTTCTCTAAAACAAGCTATAGAATACACCACCAAGCTATAGAGTGCACCACCAAGTCAGAACAGCAGGTTAAGTTATCAGGGCAAAAGGGACCACATTATCAGGGTGAGGCACATGGGCTATTAACAGCTTACTACACAACATACACTTTAGTATTACTTTCTTAGCTACAGTATACATTTCTTAGCTACAGTATGCATATCTCCCAGGCATATTACATTAGTTATGCAGCAGCATACATTACATGTTTGGACTCACCTTGTTGTGCGCTGCTCACTTGAACAAGAAGGTGGCGCGGCGGTCCTTGTGGGAAAATTTCGTCATCAAACTTTGTTATCAAAGTCTGGCATTCTCTTGATTTGTTTTTTTTTTCTTGATTTCAATACAAATGGGAACTCTGAAAAAAACAAGGTTGAATCATGGAAGTCTGCGATCTTCAGGTCAGAGCTCTAGAAAGAGGCCAGAATTCCCAACTTGGTATTCCGATTTGGATGACCATTTAAAACGTATTTTCCCAATCGGACCTAGTGTTTTTCCCAGTTGTCTTAAACTCACTGAAGTGTGTGATTTCCCAGTTCCGAGTTTTCAGTTGTTTTGAATGCGGCAGAAGTCATGCTGGATTGATAGCATGGTGAATGTTTTCAACCTTTTCTGGTCCATGGCATGTGAGTGTTTATCCTTTTAAGCTTGGAAAATAGACCCTTAAACCCAGATTTGGACCACACACCCACTCCACTGAATAGCAGGCTAGTGATTGCTTTGCAAAGCTTGCAGTTAGCCACTGATTCCATCCAAACCACCCATTGTTAAATTTGTGATCTCCAACTTGTTGTGTAATGTTTATGTCCAATGTCCGTTGAGCACTGAGCACTGTTATCTATAATTTCTCTTCATATGACAAGCATTGAAAATAATTTGCCAGTTGATTATCAACGCAATCCACGATGATGACTGCTTGTCTAGCTGGCTAGCTAAGATTTTATAAGTCTGATGTTGATATGATCAGTCCAATCAAAGCTACGGTAGATATAACGTGATTTGATGTTATTTATCTGTGGCCAATGACCTTGAGGCTTCTTGGATGGACACTTCTAAAGTAACTCTATGGCAGCACTCAAGGGCCTTGAATTTTTTAGCTCTACCCGTAAATTTTACAGTAACGCAGTGTCCCCATGAGTGACAGAATGCTCGTTATGGCGCACACCTGTCACCATCGTTACTCGCACCTGAGCATCATTAGACTCACCTGGACTCCATCACCTCCTTGATTACCTGCCCTATATATGTCACTCCCTTTGGTTCCTTCCCCAGGCACCATTGTTTCTGTTTCATGGCTGTGCTTTGTTCATATTTCTTGTTTTGTATTATTTTTTCATTTATTTATTAAATGACTCACTCCCTGAACTTGCTTCCCGACTGCCAGCGCACATATTATAAGAGCATTACAGACCCCTGGCTGCCCCACCACCACAGAAAGCACTGAGCTAGGCTGAAACACCTGCATTTTGGAAGTGTCTTACTCAAGAAAGCAAAAAAAAGACTGCTTGTATGCGGCTTTATTAACTCGATGATTTTTTACGTTGTTTGCAAACTGATATGTGACACGTATTAATGCCAAAGTAACATGCAAAACAGATGGGGCCCCCTGAATGATGTGTCACAATTTATTACATCTAAAAGAATGTGAATTGTTTTCAAAGCTTTGCAAGGACAGAGTTTGAATGTGGGTCCAGTTACTATGGGAAAAATATACCTTTGTCCAACAACTAAACTGGAACGTTACAACAACCTAAATTTATCAACTACATCAATCCTCTCTAAGTTATTTCAAAACCTGGGCAAGAGGTTCGCAGAGTTGACACTTTGCCAACCACAGCTAAGGTCAATGGCTGTAATTTCAGACACCAAAATCCAGTGTGCAGTAATAAGTAGTCTTTCTATGACTCTCACCGTAGAATGATTTACTGGTGATTTCGTCCCATGATATGATTAGCTTCTTAGATTCCCCATCACAAAAATACTTGTGTCTATTTTCATCATCAAGGCATTTTTCAGGGGTGATATGTTGGCCAGTGTGATTGGGTTGCATGGGCCTAGTTTGTTAAACTCTGCAGCTGTTGTTGGTGGAAGTATCCAAGGAAACAGAAGTAATTGATAGACCTATTGGTTTACCCTGTATATGACACTGATAGGGAGGCCATTTGACTGCGTATCTCACTGTTTACATTCACAACTTTCAATTCAACTCTGTGT